>NW_018021111.1:53271-61622 GCF_002006095.1 Pseudomyrmex gracilis
TCTAGCGGTCCTACCCGTTGAAAACTTCCCTTCCGGAGATAAGGAGATTTATTAATTTTGCTTGGTCGTTCTTCGCACATGTGAATTGTTATTGCATGTGTCCAGCATTTGTTCAGTCGCGGAGCTTGAATTTTCGTTCCCGGATTTATTGTTTTNTTTAGTTAGGGAGCGCGGTTTCGTTCTGTATTCACTCAATTTTTACTTTCGCGTGTTTTCTCAGATCGATCTCCTGTTCTCTATCCGGGAGTTTCCTGTTTAGTCTCCGTTTTATCTCTGCGCTTTTGTTTAAGATAAAACTCGATTCTACCGAGTGTTCACCATACCGCGTTGCATAAAGAAGGGAACCGTGGAGTCGCAGGACGTAACAATATGAATTTAAGAATTAAAATTTCAATTCGAAAAACACGTGAAAAACGTGAATTTATTTATATATGTGTACATACATATAAGACATATTTTTCGCACAACATCCTGCAAACGGCTCCTTAAAACTAATTATTTATTCATTTATTAAGTTTAATAAACTTCATGAGCCTGAGAAGATCCTCAATTTAATATTGATTGTTATACCTCTGTTCTCTTCTACCGCTCGAAGACGGCCGAAGCATCAAGCGCACACGTACACGGCTGCTCGTCTGTGTGCGTATCCTCTCCACTTGCTGCACCGTGCTGTAAGAAAGTCAAAACTGGGCACACTGCTCCGAGGTGCTGACTCGGGACCGACCGACCCCTTCCGAGATGCTGACTCGGAGAATATCTGCTTTGATCGCCGAGGTGTTGATTCGGGATCACCGATTCTTCATCTCGAGGTGTTGACTCGGGAGGACACTGAAGCCCCAGACTGCCTGCTCGAGGAGCTGACTCGAGCCCGCCGACGATCCCCCCAAGGTGTTGACTCGGGTAGACCAATCCTTCCTCCCGAGGTGTTGACTCGAGAAGATTCCCGTCCGACTTCCTTCCCGAGAAGTTGACTCGGCGCAACCGATTCTACCTCTCCGAGGTGTTGACTCGGGAGGATCCTGTACCGACCGTGCTCCGGGCCACCTGGGCACACCAACCGTCTGGCCGAAGTGTCGGCCCACCGATAGCCGTTTTTACGACTCACCGTTAGCCGTTCTCACGGCTCACCAACAGCCGTTTTCACGGCTCACCAGTAGCCGTTCTCACGGCTCACCAATAGCCGCTCTCACGGTTCACCCGAATAGCCGTTTTCACGGCTCCTGGACATCTCTCACCCCCGGCCCGCGCCGTGAGACCGACTCCCCGACCACGCGCCCGTACCGAGATACAACATCCCGCGCTTCCGTCAGCGGACATTCCGCTCTGTAAATCCGACATCTCCCGCCGTTACGCATATCTGTGACCCCGTAGCCGTTAAGGAACCCTGTCGTACATATTCGCGCCCCTCCTTCACTAGTACGTAAGATACCGACCCGACCGGTTACCGCGTCGGCCGAGTCCGACCCGCGACAACTTGCGCGCGCCAATTACAAGCCGCGAACCGCCAGTTTGTAAGGGTATAATACCTCGCGTCTCCGGACACTGTACATACTCATGATTATTTAGAATATAGATTCACTACGTTTCAGCATTAACCGAACGTGTCGCAATCTCTTCCTTCCCCTCACCCGAATCCTGGTCTGACCGAGCTGTCCGGCAGGCGGAAGGCCGGGCAAGCCGCGCGTTACACGGCGGCTCCGTTACAATACGAGTGCTTGTGTCGATAATAATGAGACTTACAATATACTCGGTGATTTACTTCGGTAGGATGGTATGAGTGGATGCTGGTTTCGTCACTGTGGTTTGCTCGGAGTTCCTTGCGGCTATTGTTCCGCTTCTGATTTCGCAAATGTTCGCAGAAGATCGGAAGAGGAGTAGCAGTCCACCTGTAAGGTTTGCAAAATGAGAAGATCGATCGGTCGATTGATGATCACTGGACTCTAATATATTGACTTTGATTTTGAACTATGATTGAAGTTATTGTTGAAAAACTAAGTTAAAATTGAGCTGACTAACGACTTCGATTGTAATGAATGCTAATGAAGATAATTGATTGACTCGCGATCTAAGGCCAGGCCCTTTTATACGCGAGTTCTGGTTTCCCCTTCTTGTCGTTTTCCCTCGAAATCTCGATTTCTCATTTGCTAACTCTCGGAAGCGAAACCCCTTTCCGAGATTGATTTCCTGGACCGATAGGGCTATCGTTTGTTTAAATCTTGGTTATCTGTACGTGCCTTATCTTGTTTATATGCGCTATATCCACGGTTCTAGCCTCGTAATTTATGACTTCCCTTCTAGAGTTACGAGAGCTGTGGCGGGTTGCCGGTCATCACGAGTGTCCGCGCTTCTACAAAGGGCTATTGTCCGTTAAAAATTTCTTCTCAAGAATCGATAAAGATTGTTTATTAATCCAGGTGCTCTAGGTTCGATTGTGTATAGTGCGTTGTTCGGCGCGAGTCTGTCTGTCATATGTCGTCCAGCTAAATTTTGTTTATAATGCGTCGTTCGGTTCGATCCTGTCTACCTTATCTCGGCTGGCTCTCGTTTCTCTTTCCGGGAATTTGTTACAAAATTATTTCTTACAAGGGAAGTGACGCAAGTGTCCCTCTCCGATTTTGATGAGCTCTGAATATGTTGTAAAGTAGCTCAAAATAAGAGATCCGTATTTTTTTATGTGCTTTTTTGCACGTTTGGGGAGTGATACACCCCTTAAAAAAAAACCGGTTTTTTTGTTTTATGCGAGTATCATCAAAACGGTAAGAGATATAAAAAAACGTTTCAAATAAAAGTTGCATAGTATTTTATAGGCTTTACAACCGCGTAGTTGGAATAACTTAATCTCTCATGGAGCAGAAAATATTTACAACAGTGATCGTCGTCACATGGATAAAGTTCTAATCACAGAGCAAAGAGCAAAGTTTAAAAGCGTTGCTAAGACATCCCTTCCACTGATGCTTTACACTTTTAATTTATTTAACAGAGATTAATTTCATATAATATTATATACATATAAATTAGTACTCTATTATTTTTAAATATAACTTTAGTTTTAACGATTTTATAAGATGATATTCAAAACATACTAATTACATACACACTCACACGTCAGAAATAAAAAGGAAAATAATGAAAAATAAATAAATAGAAGTGTTACAATTTAATTTATAGTGCAATTTATGTTTATTTTGCAATATTAATTAATACAAAGAATTTAAATTAATTACAGGTTCTAATCAATAGTAAAATTATTCCCTTTTGTGTTTATTGTGTTTTCAGGTTTTTTAATTTTAAAGTGGATGTAATGTGGGTGTGTGTGTAATAAAACAATTAAAACTCTAGTTTCAAAAACATACAACATAATATATAACTATAAAATAAAATATTTAACCATTACATACTATAGTAACATAAACATATATTTAAAAGTTAACATGTATAGAAGAAACATATATTGAAAATATTAAGTAAATTTATGGATATACATAAGTATCACAAAGGTGATATTTATAAAAGAAATGAGATTATTGCAAAGCGATTTTGTGCACCATGCGCAAGTAATTATTGCAGTTGAGCCACAAATATCACATGTCAATTTTAACTGATTTTTGAAACAATATTCTACTGGTGTTTCAAATTCTTCCAGTTTATTTTTCACATACTCGCTTGTATACCATGCGTATCGAAATAAATTTCTAAATTTAGGCAATGAAATCTGACCATGAGTTAATGATTGTAATTTTAAAATATTGTTTCTTGCGTAAAGATTTATTTCTAGATCCAAAAGCATTACAATATCTGAAAAGTGTTTAATAAAATTTTTCTACAAACAAAAACCATATACATCTAATGGTTGTATATTCCCTGTTGTTCCAGCCGGTATAGTTAATAGAATTATAATTTCTGTAGATTCTAATTTAGTTTCTTGTATAATATTTGGACAATGACCAGTCCATGAATCTAATAGTAAAACGGACTTTGGTCCTACGTTTGGAAAAAATACGTTTTGCAACCAAATTTTAAAATGATCTGACGGTAATTTCCCGGATTTTGAAGCTCTAACAAAAATATTAGGTGCCATAAACATTGTTTCTTGCACTCTAGGACCAAATGTTCCATTAACTTCTTTCAATACAATAAAAAGAGGCGATAATAACATACCATCGGCTAAAACAGTAGGTTGTATTGTATAGCTATGCGTAAGTGCCGTTTTAGATTGTACTACAGACTCAATTCCTTGTGTTCCTTTATATGCTAATGTACGACCGGCATACAATTCTAACTGGAATCCGCTTTGATCACTGTTGTAAATATTTTCTGCTCCATGAGAGATTAAGTTATTCCAACTACGCGGTTGTAAAGCCTATAAAATACTATGCAACTTTTATTTGAAACGTTTTTTTATATCTCTTACCGTTTTGATGATACTCGCATAAAACAAAAAAACCGGTTTTTTTTTAAGGGGTGTATCATTCCCCAAACGTGCAAGAAAGCACATAAAAAAATACGGGTCTCTTAGTTTTAGCTACTTTACAACATATTCAAAGCTCATCAAAATCGGAGAGGGACACTTGCGTCACTTCCCTTGTTAGAATTATCGTTAGACTTAATAATTATATTCCGTTGCAAAATGAAAGAGCCCGTGGAGTCCAGGACGTAACAATATATATATATATATATATTATTGTATTATTTGTATTATTATATATAGTCGTGCATTGAACGTATACATACACGTATACATACATAGAAATCGCCACTAGTGACGCCAAGAGAAAGGGCACGTTTTGCTCTGGCAATGAAGTCGCGCATTAATTGTCTGACGACGACGACCACGTTTTTTAATTCTTATTAAAATTCTATTAAAATTCTAAGTTTTCGGGATTTTGGACTTTGTAGCGACATATTCTCGTTGGGAAGGCACGGACGAAAAAAATTGCGAAATACTTTTTTTTGTGCCTCAATCTCAACTTTTGATCGAGTCTAGGCCGAACTCGATCAATTTAGCCGTTCTTGAGATCTGAAAATCTCGAAACGCATAAACGGCCATTCTCGCGTATAAGAGGCACGGGGTACCTCGCGCAACGCGCGCGCATTTTGTTTGCGCATATACTTGGCGTAAGGCACTACCGTGCTTCTTGATTATGGCTGAAGAATTCTCAATTTAGAGACAAAACATTTTGTTTTTTTATGTATTTGAAATTTTGCTTAATATATATTCACAAACTTTATATTTGCTCGATTTTGACGCTTTATCTATCTTGTTTCTAGAAACTTGTTGCAATTAATATTATGGCCACTTGAAATAGTCTGTAGAATCACATAAAACCGATTGATTAAATGTTCGGAGACACCTGTTATTGTAGCAGATACATTTGAGTTTTCAAAAAAGCGACGAGCTGTATTTTCGTCGTTGGTGCTTCCGTAGCCAGGCTTTGGACAATCGACATTTAGTCCTAATTGCGATTGGAATCCTTTTTGAATTACCCGTTTGCATTCTTCTTTCTTTTTGTCTTCCTCAGTACGTGCTTGCCATTTCTTAATCATGAGTTTGTACGATAAATGCAAACAGCATTCAAAAAAACGTATCCAAGTGTTGACATTCCAAACGGTAGATTAGTTTCAATGATTTCTTTCTGCAGAATTACATCTTTTTTTTACTGTTGACTGAGCGTTCTTATGCAGAAACTGTAGTCTTATCGACAAAATCGAGAGGACGAATCTAGAATTCTTCCAGACAACAATTTCAGTGTTCGATTCTTGATCCCTACAAACGAGCTGTAATGGCACAAGTGAGGTGAAAAACACATTTTCATCTGATATGTCGTCTGCGTTTAACTTTTGCTTGTGAACGCTTTGTCCAGAGCTTCTGTCACAATCCTATTTGCAAATCAAATACATATTCTTAACATTATCCACGGTTAAAGTACCAATCACTTCCTTTTGGAGAAACAAAATACGATTTATTGTATGATCAATAAAAGCCTGTAATTTTACTTCTGCACTAATCTCTGTGATCGTAATGCTTGTACGAAGTGGATAACAACGCTTTTTTGCTTTTAACACATTATTATTATAAGATGAATACAATTTACAGTGATTCTCCCTGTCTACTTTTCTTATTTCTTGATAAGTACGTTTTGAGAACTTATGTTTGACCAGAACCGAAAGTGCTTTGTTATCAGTCAATGTTCTTCCGACTCGTGATGTATAAGCTGTCATATATTTCGAAGCTCTTGTAGGGCTTGTCAATGTTACATCCTTAATAATTTTTGAAGCTTCGCATTGCCCTGATGAAAGAAGGCTCATTTGAGTAGCATATGCCAACTCCTCAGTAGTGCTTGATGTCCGAAATTTTTTAGTTTTTCTATGTTTAGATTGGTCACTTATTGCAGAAAATTCTAAGAATGGGCGACCTAGCTTTGGTGATTGCGGTGACAGAACCTCAGTGTCGTAAATTGGAATTTATATTAATCCAGACAGACAATCTTTGTTTTTTCATGAATGTCCTCTCGTGTCTGTTGCTGCTTTGCCACATTATTCTCCTAGTTTGGAAAAGCTTAGCGAGAGGAAACTTTACATGTACGACTACAATGCGGTTCATTTTGTTTGTCCACGCAGCTTCCGAAATCTCTATTTATTTAGAAAGCCTTTTTTCAAATGGTTTCGTATCATCATAAACATTTTGTCTTTGCTGCATATAATTGCGATACTATTCGATCCTATAATGAAACTATATACACATTACGGTCTGATTTGTATTTTACTTTAATATTATTTGTACCACATAGTGCACTTTCCGTATGTTTTTATAAATTATTGTAGTATTAAAAGTAATTTCGAGTTTACTGTTACTTAAGACTTTCGGGTTTGATTTAAGTATGGGCTAAATAAGCTATAGCCCAGAGCGGCAGAATGTAGGAGCACCAAAGAGGAGAATCGAAGAAAAAAATCCTAAATTTAATATTCTGACGATCAGCTGAAAATCGATTTGAAAAAAACCAGAGACCTTAATTGTTGATAAACCAAATGTAATTGTTATGAACCAAATATAAAATAAATTATAGTACAACTATTATATTTTTGTAAAATTGGTTTTGGTTATGAATACTCATTATTAATGACAAAAATTGTTTTTGGTTACAAATAACCATTACCGATGACGGAAAGTGTTTTTGGTTACAAATAACCATTATCACTGACAAAAATTGATTGATAATACCTATTATAAATGACCAGAATTTTATATTGGTTACGAATAACCATTATTGAGGACCAGAATTTTAATCGGATTATCGAAGATCTCGAAACTGTAGATCTTGTTACCAGCAAGCAACATTGACAGCGAACATGTTTTCTGATTACTATTGGCCGTCAAGTTTATGATAAAAAACTTTTTCAATAATATTACAAAATACAAAATGAGTTATCTCTTACATGAAAAACTTACCTTTTTAAAAAAAGGTAAAAACAGGCGCCAAGTACACGCACAACACGTATTGTATTTAAACAATAAAGTAAAACTTGATTTAATGCTACAACAAATTTTTTTTCTTTGTATTGTAAACTACAAACAATTATTTCTTTACAAAATCTGTTTTACAAAAGAAGTGATATCAAAAAGTATCACCAAGTAAACTTTTCTTTGTTTTATACTTATATTACAAAATATCTACAAAAAATCTCTTCTACAAAAGAAGTAATATATAACTACTACACATTTATTCACAAAATCTATTCTACAAAAAAGACGTGATATATATTATGATAATAATAAAGTAGTAACGCCAACTTAAAAACTTTACATATAATTATAAGATAATTGTGTAAAAAATCAGGAATTTATGTACACTTTATAGATCACGTTTTATATCCGAAGTACTCGGTGTTATAGATAACAAAATGATTTGTGAGTAAAACTAACAAGTAACCCATCAAACCTGTATTTTTTGTAATTATTTACAAAAATATTTACTAGAACACAGAAGTTTAACAAAAGAAAAAAGACAATTCTATTTTTAATCTTAAGGACAAATGGTTCGTTAATTTAAGTTCTCATCACATTCCAGAAAACATTATCTCACTTTTACAATTGGGTGGCAACTTTAGCCTCCCGATATCGAATAAAAGAAATCTAATTGAAGTTGTGAAGGAAGTTGAGAATAATTTGAGATTTTTTGACAAAAAAACTGTTGAATCTTTACGTTCTTTTTTCATTCCTAGATTGACTAATTCATTGAGTTCGACACCTATTGTTACTGACACACATGATGAATTGTTAAACAGATATAAACAAGTTAAAATTTTCCAAAAACATCACCCTGAAATTGTGTTTACACGTGCTGACAAGGGCA
>NW_018021111.1:62342-73583 GCF_002006095.1 Pseudomyrmex gracilis
TGGTTTGACTGGCATCACAAAGAAACCTTCTCAGGTAGATATTTGAATTTTTTGTCTATGCATCCTACTTCACAAAAAATTGGAACTATTATTTGCTTAGTAGACAAAATTTTCACACTATCCCATCCACAGTTTCACACNAAGAATCTCTTTTTTATCATTAGAATCTTAATTACAAACAATTATCCTCTAGATTTTATTTTTAAAATTATTAATAACAGAATCAAATTTTTAATTAATAATAAATATANCAACAAAAATATAAATTCAACAGCTAACTCAAATGACACTCAGGATATAAAGAGATCGTTCTTTGTGATGCCTTACATTAATAATCTCACCGACTCTATGTCAAGGTCAATAAAATCTTTAGTTAATGCCTCCCTAGCTTTCCGTAGTATTAACAAACTTGACATTTTTATTAAAGCAATTAAAGATCCCTTAAAGAAAGAACAAAATAANAATTTAGTTTACTGCCTTGAGTGCACTTCTTGCAATGCATCTTATGTNGGCCAGACCAAGAGGAAATTAAAAACCAGAATTACTGAACATAGGAATCAAATCAATCGAAAATATTTAGATCCATCTGTTGTTACTGAACACCGCCTTCAGACAGGGCATGATTTTAATTGGAATAATGTACGTATCNTGGATCGTGAAAACCATTATAATAAACGTTTAATATCTGAAATGATTCAAATTAAGCTACAAAATAATACGATTAATGTTATGTCAGATACTGAACAATTAAAACCTTATTTCTCGTTTCTGGAAATATACAAATCGAAGTGAATGTTCACCTTTAAAGACTTTATTATTGTTATTGTGGTGGGGAACAAGTACTTATATATCCGAACTTTGTAAAGGCTGTACATCGGTTGTGTAGTTTATGTCTCTTGTTTACCACCTAACTTGAGACATGGGAAGAGAACATTTTTGGTTATTTGAAACATTGTGATGAATATCAACTATTTAATATCTCTTACTTATTGCAAGGTGATGTACTGCCTATATTTATCTTAATGGTGAGTTGTAATTATTGCTTGACTTTTTTCTACACTGTTTCTTTGGTTTTTTGTAATTTTTATATTAATTTATTTATGTAGATTTTTGTATGCCACTGAAGATGACTCAAACCAAGAGTCGAAACGTTTGGCATTTTTAAATAAAGATTATCATTTATACATCAACACCTAGTATTTTACTCCGTATCGGCCTTTCTACATATATTATTTAAAAGAAAAAAGGTTTTTTAATAAAAAATATTTAATTCCATTTCTATAATGAAATTTTTTAGTAGATGAATTAGTATTGCTCGTATTTGAAAAGTCAATAGCGTCAGTCGCCATATTGTTATTACTGTTATCCCTTTTTTCCATTATATTAGTTGTATCATTATTCTTTCATTCTACAAATTGAATAACTTTCATAAAAAAATTACTATAGTGAAAGATTTAACTACGTATCGACGCGTTCAATATATATCTGATTCAACAAAACCATTCGGGCTGCAATTCTGTTTAAGTGTTTTTTAGCTTTAGCCTTTTGTTCTGATGACAAAAGACGTTTTAATCTAGGATCTAGAAAACTGGCAGCATTAACCGCTTCATTATTTAAAACCTGAGATTCTCTTACTTCCAAACAATGCAAAAGAACTTCAGCTGCATTTGAATTAATTGTTTTCACTTGTATAGTATAAGATTAAGCCATAATTTATAACAATCTCTTAACAACATCTGACTTTCCTGAAGTTTCATTGTTGCTACATACTGCTTAAAACTTTTACTATGTTTTGGATCGTAATCCAGTTTTTTTCTGATAAATGAAATGTTCTTATAATTATCATTACAAAATTTTTTATATTGCAAAAATCGCTTCAACATATCATAAGTTGAGTTCCAGTGAGTACATACATCTACTCGTGGGTTTTGTAAATTCACAATTTGCAAAGAATATCTTAAAAACAAAAACAATATACATATTATGAATAAAGTAAGGAAGACTGAGGCTAGTTGTCACACGGGGTTAGTAGTCAAACTGCTATTATCTTGCTTACTAAACCTTGGAAAATATTCTTCTTTATATTGTAAAGGAAAATGTTCTTGGAAATGTTCTTGTAATGGAAAATATTCTTCTTTATATTGTTTGCTACTATTGTATTAGTAACATGTACGAAATAGCTTTTCTTAAAAACATGATATAGGATATTTACGAGCACTTTTATAAAACTGGACATAGGAAGTAGATTTTTTTTATCTTGACTTTTTAGTAATTTCAGTGATTTTTAAATTTCTAATTGCAATCTTCTCTTAAGTATAAGAAATGTGGTACTTTTAAATAAGTTTTCCTATTTATTTAATCGTCGTCGCATTGCAGTTTCTAAATATATTTTATTTAAAATAAACGTTCAGGGTAAGTTGAGTCAAACGAGACAGAGTAAGTTGTCACACGGTAAGTATGCGCAAGAAAGTAATCGTCATGCGCAGTAAGATGCAAATAACTTAAACAAAAATGTCAATGCGACAAGCTGTATTATTCTTTGAAGTAAACTATCGTACGTTAGCTCAGTATTGTAAGAAAATTTAAAGAAAGAACATAAATGTGAAAATACGATTGTAAGTGTAAGGTATGCTATACTCCAAAAAGGATTTTTAGTTTGATTTACAAGAAAAACTAATGAGTTATATAGTATATGTTTCAGATATGTACTTTTTTCTTACACTCAAGGAAATCAGAATTTTGGCTTATGTGACGACTAACTTCGGATATGGAACACATTGACAAATTTGCACGATTGTGTTTAATGATAAATACCTTTGTTTGTATAATGATATATAAAAATAATATACTTTTTTTTTATAGCTAAAGGATGTGACTATGATGTAATGTACCTACTATTACATAATATGTTGTACAGTTTATTATTTTTACTAATATAATTTAAATGTCACAATGTGTACCCCGGTCTCCTTTAATGTATAGAATGAAATAGAATGAGATGCTACAATAAAATTACCTAAATGTCGGAGTTCTTATTGCTTTTACAATTTCTCATGCACGACTTATAATTTCAGTATCAGTATTTGAAAGAAAAGTTTTCATTGCGAGTTGCAGCGTGTGTGCATCACACTTTACTGATAAAATATTTTGTTTTCCAGAACAGAAATTTTCCATTACAGTTTCAATCAATTTTTCCAAATTGATGGCTTCTTCATTTTCTTCTAATTTATCAGAATGTTTGTTAGAAAATATCTCTACGGCTTTTAGCATGTTTCTTCCATTATTTGTCGTAATGCAGTAAATATGTTTTTTTAAATTCAAATTCTTGTAAAACATTTTCCAGCTTCTGTTTTAAATTATTGACTGTATGTCTTGTATTAAGCTCTTTCATTGCTAGACTATATATTTAAATTTTATTATGTTTAATAATTTGAATATTAAGAGGGTCCTATATATATCGTGACTACTGTTACCGATACAAGTGACATCAACCATAGAATGTCGTTTGAAAAACAAGGACATACATAGGTAAAAAAAGGTTATGAGTATGTGACCTGTTATGGCGTGTCCAAACAAACTCCCTCCACCTGGCCCCCCACCACTACTGGCGCCAGTGCCTCATTTCGGTTACCCCCACCCTTTCCGTCAGGGTTTTCCCACCTTTTCTGTCTGGAAGCCACGCCTTGGTGGAGGGGTTGACATGATTTATGACTTTTTTTTATCTCCCTTTTTTTTATAAATTGCTTATAAATATGTTGTAGCAAATAGAGTAACATTATTGGTTGCGCATTATATAGATGCAAAAGAGGAAAGTTTGGGTGTACTAGTTTATTAAAAAGAAATGCGGTTTGAAGCGTAAATGCTGATCCGATGTTGTTGCTTCGAGCGTTGGAACGTGTATAAGGGCTGAAGCTGAGCGTGGGGAAGAAAGCGAGGGAGTAGAAGTAAGAGCGAGGGTGGGATCGGACCCGGGAAGGACCAATGAGCGCGTGATACGATATGGCTCCCAATGAGCGAGGTTTGGAGATAGTGGATGCTTATGTTAGGATCGCAGGGAAGCGACCAATGAGCGTCTGGTCCGTTATGGCGCGTCAAAATAAACCCCTACCAGCAAGCGTTCTTGGCTCCGGCCGAGATAGTCGGTGGGTCCGGTCGAAATAAAGATAGGATTTGTAAATCTTTGAGGAGGGTTGGCTTTTTTGCGTTATTTGATAGATTAATAGGGAAAATGATATATGACTCTTGGCATGCGATAAGGAATTTCCCGCGCGATTATGGAATGTTTTCTTAAAATGTTTGTGCGTGCAGAAACAGGCGCATACAGGTTCGCGCCTGTCTGGCGCCTGCTGCGTCGTGTGAAAAGCTGATGTATATTACGTCAGAGCGAGATAAAATCTTCGAGAATTTTCGAGACAATTCTACGAGGGTTTTGATCGCATGGATATTCAATGTATAATAAAAATGTTTATTTAAAAAATTTCTTTGTTTTATGTTTTCTGGCGCCTGCGTCGTGTGAAAAGCCGATGAATATTACGTCAGAGCGAGAATCTTTGAGAAAATTCTACGGCGCAAAATAAATGCGACGGTAAAGAACTATTTGCTGTACACGATGATAAAAATAATTTATACCTTTTCGAAAATGCTTGTTAATTGAAGGCAAACTTGGTATAAATAGAGCAAAGTAACAAAACGCAGAGCATTATTCTGTTGCGGGTAGCAGCCGTAGTATCTTATTACGTTGTGAATATCTGTTAAAGTAAAAAGTGCAAAAAAATGGCGGTAAATAGTGAAAAATAACACCAGCAATTGTAATCAAGTTCAAAATCGCACACGTCAATCACCGAGAAACAAAATGGAGAGACACGAGATGTTGCTTTCCACCGTGTACGGATTGAATAATTCGCATACAAAGAGAATTCAGGTGGGATTGCTCCCGGATGTAAAGAACGGAGTATGTTATCCTGCTATTATACTATGTGAAAATAGAGCAAACACCATATGGCTCGATGCTGACGCGTGAGAAATTTTAAGACACGTCGTTAATAAGCCTGTACTTGAATGGAAGTAAATGCAAGACGGAACCGATTGTAATAAATAATATCACAATCGTATTCACTACGGCGTATGGAGCAAAAGCCATATTAATTTCACAAAGATTCTGGAGGAGAGGAAACATTTAACGGCGAGACAGCGAAAGAGGAAGAAGATTCGGATTGTTCTAAAGCGAAGAAGCGAAAGATATTCATAGCTTCTATCGTTATGCAAAATCCAACATTTCTCGGTCTGCAGAATATAGCGCAATGTGTTAACGCGTACATAAATCACCTAGAGACATTAGCGTCTAGCAAATGTTTTAAGTATTTAATACAAGAAACAGAATTGTTACTCCCGAAAGCCTATATATACGCAGACATTGTCAAATTAACAATCAGAGGTAATTATAACGATGTCGAACGGGCTGTACGGATGCAAATTAAAAATTTGCCGTTTTCAGATACGTACTTGACCTTAGTATTTCTAGAAATGAGTACGATTTATTTAGACGATGTTGTTCGCATTATTTTAACAAAGCGTTAGAAATAATATCTTCTTTCGTTTTACTTGTATACAAAAATATGTTTCAATGTGAATAAAAAGTATAGCGTCTTTTTATAACATAAATACATATGTATATTCTTCTTTATTATTCCTCGAACCCATTTTATTCGCACGCACTAGTCTAGAAAGAAAAATTAAAACGATTTTGCGCCATCCGCGCGCATATAAAATAAATGATAAGTTCCTCGATATAAGTTATTATTTTTTTCTCAGTGTAGAAAAAGAAACAAAAGTAACAGCTTACATTCCTTTAGAATATAAAATCAGGGTTGTTAATATGGCAAAAGAGCATCTACATTGGAATCTCAAAACTTTACAAAGAAAAAGAGCACTTATATATCTACTTTTTATGAACACAATTAGTAATTAGTAATAATCTATTTATTTTAATCGTATTTTTTTAATGACAGAGTTTGTATGCAAAAAAAGTGCACTTTTATAACATGCAATAAATAAACAAAACGTTACTTACATTTAGAATTAACAAATTACTTACATTTAGATTATATTGTAGAATTTTTAGGAGAAAAAAAAATATATCGAGACTCGAATCAGCAGCGTCGACATTACTAACCTAGTACGCTACCGCTACGCTACGCGCTCTTTGGGTAAACGATCTATGTAATATCCTTATAAAGTAACTCGAAATTTTTAAATTCGATTTTCTCGCAAATGCTTGAGTAGTGCGTCTTATTACTTTACCTGCAATACTTCACATAGTCATCTATCAATCTTATAAATTTCGTCCAAATCGATTGGTACAACGTCGTAGTCTTCTTGTTAGTATATTTTTCATTAAATTTAGCTTGAAGTTTTATTTCTGTAACAATATAATATTTACAATACGTTCTATACAATACGTTATATATGGATATAATCAATCGTAATTGAAGCGTTTGTCTAATATATCAATAATTGGATCGTTTATCCTATAACGCCGTTTGATAATCGTTTGTTAATATATTGAAAATTTTGTATTAAGCTATTTTTATTTCCAGTATAATATGGCGGCGGAGCTGTAAATGTTATTGCGCAGGAAAATAGTAGTAAACAGGATGACGCCAACAACAAGCGCAGCAACAGTGATGACGACGATGACGACATCACCAACACCGCGGTGCGTTACACCGGCAGCACCGCTACTTCCGACACCGTCGCCGCCACCCCCGACACCGACATCGCCGCCGATGACGACAACAACAGAAGGAGCGAGCATGAGAAAATAATAATAATTATACATTTATAATATTACGGGCGGAAAACGAGCGTAGATTTAAGAAATTCGGGATAATAGAGAGAAAGGCGACATTCAAGATCCGCGAAATTTGGGATGGTGCCGAAATAGTAGAATGGGTAGAGGGTGCATTTCGCGAAATTCATGGATACGCGACACATTTTGCGGGACCGGGTGATTACGTCGGGGTATGGTTCGACGCCCTGACTTTGACCAACGGTGCAGCAAATCTTTCTTTCCGTCCTGCGCGTGACTTGACTCACGAGAATATTTGGTCTCTCGTGAGTTTGGTTGCGCAAAGTAACGGAGGGATAGACATCGCTGCATCGTTTACGATACGCGTATGCACTGTCCACTTTCCGTCGGGTAGGGGAGGCCGTCCTCTGGACGCGATAGAGATCGGAAAACGCTCGATTCTCACAATAACGAATAGCGACGAGCTCTGTTTTCCTCGCTCGCTCATTGCCGCACAGGTACCTCGAGCGAGATAACGTCCGCGCGGGCGAGTTACACGAACGATGGGAAACAATGAGACGCTCGAACTCTAGCTTACAACGCTAATGGGCGCGGGAGTTGATGGAAAGGGCGGGTGTCTCAATCCCGGAGGACGGATGCAGTATTGGGGAGATCGAGCAGTTTCAACGTTACCTTGCCGTCGAGGAGATAACCATAATTGTATATACCTCCTCTACTTTTGCAAAACGCGAGAAACCGTTGTACGACGGTAGCGCGTTGCTCACCTCTCTCGGCCGCAAATCCTTGCTACAACTAAATATCTATTGCGAGAATTCGCGTCACTATTCCCCGATTTTAAATTTACGAGCGGCGGCGGAGAGTACGGAATACTGCATTCCTTGCAACCCGCCTTATCGTCCCGGACGAGGAGTTCATCGATGCTNGCATAAATGTCCGCGTTGTCGCGGTGCGCCGTCGTGCAAATTGGAAGAGGTAGAATTAATTCGATGCGAGCGATGCAAAAAAATGTTTTACGGACGCGAATGTCTCGAGCGTCACCGGGCCGAAAAATCGTACGAGGATGGCCGAGTAAGCGTGTGCAGCGCTGCAATTTTGTGACGACTGCGGGCGTTTGTACAGAACAGCGGGTGCAGGGCACGAATGCGACATCGTGTTTTGCAACATTTGCAGTTCGCGGCAAAAGGTGAACCATCTTTGTTACATTCGACCTCTCGCACGCGAGGATTTCACCGGCAAAAGAAAAAACGCACGCGTCGCATTCGTGTTTTACGATTTCGAAACCCGGCAGGACGAGACGCTCGAAGAGACCGCGTTCATGAATATTCATGCGCCCACTCTTTGCGTCGCGCAGCAAATTTGCGTCACGTGCTCAAATGAGGACGCGCACACCGCACCACCGACAACATGACGGTGCGTTGTCGGTGGTGCGGTGTGCGCAAATTCGTGTTCCGCGTTGATCCGGTGAAGCAATTCGTCGATTTTGCTACGAGAACGACGAAATGTATCAAGCAGATCATCTGCATCGCGCACAACGCCAAGGCGTTTGACTCGCAGTTCATCTTGCGTTACATCGTGGAAAAACGTGTCGATTTGGATCCACGAGTAATAGTAACGGAACGAAGATCATTGTATTAACGGTCGGGCGTACGAAATTTATCGACAGCATCGACTACATGCCGATGCGTTTGTCAGCTTTGCCGAAGGCTTTTACGGGGTGGTATACGGGTAAAAAAAGGATATTTTCCACATTTATTTAACACCCTCGCGAATTAGTCGTATGTCGGACCGTTACCAGCCGTTGAATATTACTCGCCGGATAGTATGTTTAGCGAAGAACGCGCGCAATTTTCGTCGTGACATGTGGAACAGACGCGCGAAAACGCAATCTTTGACTTTCAACGCAAGATAGTGCGTTATTGTCGTATCGACGTTGATATCCTGCGTTGAGCGTGCATGGCCTTCCGCAAGATATTTCTTGAGCGAGAAAACGTAAGTCCGTTCAAAGAATGCACGACCATCGCTTTTACATGTATGCGAGTTTTCCGCTAGATCATTTTACGTGAGGAAGAGATCGGCGTCGTTTCTCGCGGCGGATATCGCCTCGCGGATACGCAATCCCGTAAAGTTCTGCAGTGGCTGGTGTGAGAAAAGCGCGAGCTCGGCCGTTGTTCACGCGGGTCACGGGCGAGAACATCGTTTCGCGGAAGTCGGAGGCATTCCCGTCGACGGATATTACGGACCAACATCCGATGCTCGCAGCTGAACTGCTCTCACAACGCGACGTATTTTTCGGCGGTCGAACGGGAAACATCGCGATTCGGCGCGAAGTTACGAGTACGGAGAAGATACGTTATATAGACGTGTGTTCTCTCTGTACCTTTACGTATTGAAAACCGGTGCTTTCCCGATTAGACATCCGAAAATTCTTGTCGGAGAGAAAGAGTGCGCCTCGTTCATCGGAGCGATGCCTGGTGTCGATTTTTCCGCGGTTGAGGGTCTTGTACGCTGTATAGTGCTCCCTTCGCGCAATCTCTTTTACTTCGTACTCCCGTACCGCGTGGGGGGCAAACTGTTGTTCGCCTTGTGCCGCAGTTGCTGCAAAAATTTCTCGCAGACCCAGTGTTCGCACGGTAATCCGCGCGATCGCGAATTTGAAGGTGTGTGGGTATTGTGCGAATTACGCAAAGCTGTAGAGAAGGGTTATCTCGTGAGCGGTGAGCGAGATACGAAACGAGTCGATACGACGCTGATATTCGTCAAGGGGGATTATTTACTGAATACATTAACTGTTTCCTCAAATTGAAGCAAGAGGCGAGCGGTTGGCCGAGCGAATGCATAGATGAAAACTAAAGAGCGATATCTTCGAAAATATGAAGCAATCAAGAGTATTACTCTAGATAGAGTAAACATTGTGCAAAATCCAGGCTTATGCTCGGTCGCAAAGCTGTGTTTCAATTTGTTTTGGGGAAAATTCGGACAACGATCGAACCTGACAAGTACCGATGTGGTAAAGTCGCAGGAACATATTGTATCGCTATTGTCAAGCCTTGTGCATTAAGTAACCGATATATTACCCGTGAACGACAAAGTAATATATGTTTCGTGGCGAATGCGGGACGAGGCGGTCGTACTCTCCCCAATTACCAACATGATAATAGCGGCGTACACGACGGCACAGGCGCGATTGAAACTGTACGAGTATTTAGAACGTTTAGGCGAGCGCGTTCTTTATTACAATATAGATTCGTGTATTTATATGAGCAGCAATGAACCCGGCAAATACGAACCGCGTACGGAAAATTTCTTGGGCGATGTGACGGACAAGCTCGAAGGCTACGGGCGCGGTAATTACATCGAGTCGTTTGTATCCGGTGGCCCGAAATTTTACGCGTAGTTCGTACTCCGAATGGTAGCGCGCGGGAGGTATGTAAAATCGAGGGAATAACCCTCACTTCCGCAATCTCCCGCATAATAATTTCAATAGCGTTAGGGAAGTGTTAATGCAAAGAAAGAGAGAAAAGAAGAAAAAACAATGAAAAAATATGTCAATAAATCTACATTTTAGGCCGATTTGTCGTACTGCGTTTCATGAGGTTGTGACGCAAGACGAATCAAAACCTGCTCGCCGGTTTTGCTGAAGCGTACATTTATCGACGAACGACGCTCCGTTCTATATGGTATACTTGGAATAAGTCTTTCTCTTTTTGCGCGTTACATTCTTGTAAATAAATAGTTTGTATATTTTGAAAGTATTAGTAATTAAAATTGTGTATATATGTATTGTTACGTCCTGGGCCTACGGTACCGGTCGGGCCCTTGAGGAGTGTGGACGTAACTGACACATGACACTTTGCGTGTTAACTTCCGGCACAATGACCCAGAGAAATATGAACGTCCAGTGCGCGGGTCGAGCGAAATTTTGGTGTCGTAAACCAACCAACGAGTGTTTCTCGCTATTGCTTGTGCAACGGCTTGTCGCTCGTCGGTTCCCTTTCGAGTCTTAGATGCAAATTTAAATTACTCGGGACGGAACCTGGCAATCAATCAAAGGATGACAGGAATGAAAACGGGTACGTGAGGTTCAAGGGTTACTTAACTTCAGCCAATTTTATTTAGATGCCACTCTATTAACAGTTTTTATTCAATTCATCCGTATATTATAGTTTATATATAATCACAATCCTGTGATTTCTATGGGTGTCAAATGTCTGTGTACGCATGAGTAAGTGTGATTGTGTGTATTTATGTATACATATGTGTGACTCAGTCGTCCAAAGTTTTAGATTAGATTAGATGACGAAGAGCGGGGGGCTTGTGAGACCCTATTGTCACCTAGATCTCTAAGATCCTCTGCGACTCCCGCTAGTTGTTAATCGACCAAGCTGCTAAAACCCGGCATTTGCTGCCAGGCTACACAGTTGGCCGATTTTAAT
>NW_018021112.1:0-1519 GCF_002006095.1 Pseudomyrmex gracilis
GTCTGCACTTTTCCACGAGCGCACACGGACGGCGGTTCTCGCTTGTGTGCGTATCCCCACCACTTCAGTTTTTTCGGTGCTGGCCGGCTCGAGCCTTGCGACGAAAGACCGGTGACGCGAGACAGCGCGATTAGGCCGTCTCACTTTAAAAGAAGGACAGACTAACTCAACCACTTGAGGGCGCCACTTCCCGGGCAGAGACCCCAGTGCGGACTTCGGATCTCGCTCCAGTACCCTCTTAATCTTCTCAATCGTCGCAAATTCGTTCTTTCATGGGCTTTTTCAATTTTGGGAAGAGGAAAAAGTCGCAGGGGGCCAAGTCTGGTGAATACGGTGGCTGAGGCATGATGGTAGTCTTGTTTGTGGCCAAAAAACATAACTAACTGCTTAATCAAAAGTAAGCAGTTTTGGAACGAATTTCGCTGACACATGTGTCATACCCAAAACATCCGTTAAAATTGATTGGCATAAGCCAAACGATATGTTAAGATCATCAGCTACTTCTCTAATCGTGATTCGACGATTTTTCAACACAATTTCTTTCACTTTCTGAACATTTTCGTCGATTTTTGACGTGCTGGGGCGTCCAGAGCGAGATTCATCGTTAACATTTTCTCGGCTCTCTTGGAATAACTTATACCATTTATAAACATTTTTTTGCTCAAAGTTGACTCACCGTACGTCACTGTCAACAATTCAAGAGTTTTTGAATACTTAATGCCATTTTTTACACAAAAATTAATACAAACTCTCTGCTCCATTATTTTCAACAGCAAAAAATCGCCGAGCACGCAAACACGAATCTAACCTTTATGCCTCTCACATAAAAACAACACATGCTATATAGTCAAAACTGTGAACATATGATCGTGACGAGTGTACCAACACAACAACAAAAAATTTTGAAATTTGAGTGTACAGAGCGCGCGAAATTCACAGAGTCACCTTACTTTTTGATCACACCTCGTACGTGGCGCAATTCCAATTTAAATGAAGTCACATCATCTTATTTATAGATTCGAACGCGAATCTATAAATAAGTTTGTGTTGTTTTTGCGATACACATTCAAGAAAAAATGACATGAACTTTTTGCGATATCTAATACATTATTTAAATTTATTTAAAGTTTTCTTTGATCAAAATCTTTTGATTATGTAAAATTATCGCATTATTCTTACGTACAAGGTACGTGACTACTCCGCATTGTGATTACGTAAGTAAATAATATGCGTGATGTGTTACGTATATATGTATATATACATATACAAACGCCGCGCAACCAAATAAGCAAACAATAAACCAACATATTTTTCCAACGGATTTCGACGCAGCATGCATCCCGCAACACTATAATATGCAATATTTCAAATGTAATATAAATATTCTCAATGATTTCTCAAGTCACGTTGCACTGCAACATAGAAATATTTAGAAAATAGAAGCATCTTTGTTGAAAAAAATACCTTTATAGTAAAATATAACGCAACAGATAGTTCCTTATATATATATATATATATA
>NW_018021112.1:2369-4392 GCF_002006095.1 Pseudomyrmex gracilis
TTCCTTTCTCTCCCCTTCTCCTCAAATACCCCGGTCTTCCTAACGCCGCTATACCTTTATACCTCACATTGTACTTTGACTCTCTTATTTTATTATCCAACCATTGACCTAATCTCTCTTGTTCTCTTCTTCTTATACTATCTACTACATTCCTTCCTTCTTCCCTTAATAATCTAATTCCTTCAGAGCTATACCCATTCTGCCTAAAAAACTTCTCTCTTTCTTCCGCTACCGCGCTTTTCATTCCTTCCTTTTCTTTCTCCTTAATACATTCCACCACTAATCTTCTTTTTCCGTCTTTTAATACTTTCTCTTCATAATTGACTGCCCTCTTTCCTGCTATCTCCCTAATTCTTTCTTCGTCCGCTTCCCTATACACTATATATAGTCCGGTGTGCAGGAGTCAAGGTTCAAAACCCACTTTATATATTTTCTCTGGATCTTTTCCAACTCTTCTCTTTCTTTCCACCCCCATATCTCCGCCCCGTACATCATAACACCCCTAACTAAATAGTTGAATAACATCATTCTTTTCCCAAAATCATCTCCAAATCTGCGTTTACCTATTCCCCATACCACATTCAATACTACATTAGCTTTCTTTCTCAGATCCTTGACCTGACTTTCCTCTCCTCCATTCTTCTTCAGCACGAAACCCAAATACTTCACTTCTGCCACTTCTTCTACTTCCTTTCCTTCCCACTTCCATTTGATCTTCTGTCTTTTTCCTCTCTTCTCAAAGCATATCATTTTTGACTTCTCTATATTTAACTGTAGCTTCTTACCCCTCAGATATCTCTCCATTCTTTTTAACATCTCCTTCATTCTTTCCTCGCTTTTTGCCATAATTACTAGGTCGTCTGCATACGCCAAAGTCCATATTCTTTCCTTTCCTATTCTTATATCTCCAATTTGCCCCTTTTTCATTTCTTCCTCCACATCCGCTATCAGCAACGTGAACAATATCGGACTAAGTGGGCACCCCTGCCTCACCCCCGCCTCCGTCCAAAACCAGCCTGATTTCTCCTCATGGACCCTTACCGCATTTTTCGTGCTTTCATAGATTTCTTTCACTCTCTCTATCAATCCTCTTCTTACTCCTCTTCTTTCCATAGCCTCCCACAACATCCTTCTATCTACCTTATCGAAAGCTGCCTTCAGGTCCATGAAGAAACCGTATATCTTTCCTCCTTTCTGATAGTTCCTTATATAAGAGATGGTAAAAATAAATTTTGAAAACAAATTATTTCAAAATTGTATTACTGTGCGATTATATATAGATATATTCTTGCGATAAAATTGTGTATAAATGAACATATACATGTATAAATGAATAGATAAATTGACAAATAAATGTAGAAATGTTCAGTAGCAAACTAAAATCAATTCTAAATAGCAAAACCATTCCTCATGTAAAGCGGCTTTGCGATTTTCTTGATGTATCTCGAAAACTTCTGAGAATAGTAAAAAATGTTTTATATAAAAGTTTTATGGTAAAAATATTTCTATTGGGTTGGTGGAAAAGTTCTGCGGATTTTTTAGTATAACATTTTAACACAAAATTGACATTTATAAAAATTAATTTAGTCCACAATGTGTTGACCGTTTTGACTACAACTTGTTGCTAACGTTTCGGTAGGGCCTGATGCCGCTCTCGTAAAACCTTTGAGACTTGTGAGCAAAAAAATCAACGAGGTGATTTCGGATGGCCTCCATTGAGTCGAATTGATGACCGTCAACATTGTTTTGCAGCGAGCGAAACAAGTAATAATCAGACGGTGCAAGGTCCGGCGAATATAGTGAGTGCTGCATCATTTCCCAGCCAAAGCTCTGCAATTTTTTTTTTCGTGATCCAAGAAGTATGTGGTCGAGCGTTGTCATGATGGAAAATCACACCTTTTCTATTCGACAATTCTGGCCGCTTCTCTTGCACTACCTTGCGCAATTTGTCGAGCTGAGCGCAGTATTTCTTCGAATTTATTGTTTGGCCCTGCGGGAGCAGCTCGAACCACAGCACTCCTTT
>NW_018021112.1:4602-6520 GCF_002006095.1 Pseudomyrmex gracilis
ATGCCAAGCTTTTTTAATCGATCCATAACGGTTGTATGATGAATGCCGAAGCGCTTCGCAATCTCTCGAGTCGTTAAGTGTCGATCACTTTTCACTGTAGCCAGGAGTTGGTCGTCGTCAACAGAATTTGGCCGTCCAGAGCATGGTGCATCTTGGAGGTTAAATTCTCCGGAACGAAAGCGAGCAAACCATCTTTCGCATGTGTCTGCGCTTCAAGGCCGAGGCACCATACATGGCGCATATTTCGCGCCGCTTTATATCCTTTACGGAATAAAAACAGCAAAATATGGCAAAAATGCAATTTTTGATCTTCCATTTTAGTTGTATGCCGTACACGCAAAACACGTCCGACCAAAACAAACACTTCTGCCAAATGTCAAACGTAGTGTGACTTGTCAAAATATGTGCGGCAGACTGACATTTAAACGACACGCGATAATTATTTTCTGACACTAGTGTCATTTATTAAAAAATCCGCAGAACTTTTCCACCAACCCAATATTTACATGAATAACATTGTTTAAAAATTTTTTCTATACATTTATGAAAACATATTTTTAAAAAATAATTTGTTTTCAAATATGTTACTATAGTTAAATAGAGGACATTTTTCAATGAAACTTATGTATAAAACATTTTTTGATATCTTCTATAATTTTTGAGATAAATTTAAAAAAGTAAAAAATTGGTATATGTATAAAGAGTGACTTCATCCCTTAAAACAGTGTTTAGGCCGCAACGGAATATGTCAACATTCATCTATTGACCTACCTTACACGTGTGCAAAGTTTCATCAAAATCAAAATTTTCCACTTCGCGAGGTTCCCTTGTTAGTTATGCAAGATTTGGATATATTGTTTTAATGAATTAAGTTTTGTGGTACTTTTTTATTACAGGTATGTGGACGACTTTTTAATGACAGCACCTAAACAATATATTGAGTTGATTTTTCATACTTTTAACTCTTACTACCCGAGAATGAAGTTTACCATTGAACTTGAAGTTAATACATCAATTAACTTCCTTTATATCTTTATTTCAGTTGTTAATGACAAACTTTTTCGGAAAGATATATCAACTTTTTCTCAAACCTTCTTTAAACAAAAAATAAGAATTATTTATAATATTGTAGATCAAACGATTTTGTTATCACATCCGAAATTCCATCAAGACAATCTGTTTATAGCAGTAACTATTTTATTATCTAATGATTATCCTTTGTACTTAATTATAAAATTTTTTAACAAGAAACTTCACTACTTAATTTTTACTGAGTTGAATAATGATTATACGACTATTTTTAGTGATGTGGATTTGGAAGAGGGTGGAAAGTTTTTTACTACTTCCTTTTGTCTCAGATCACTGACAATTTAGCTGGCTTCTTAAAAAAAAAAGGAATGGAATTCACATATTCTTTTAGATGTTTGAACATTCTAAAACGTTTCATTAAAGCTCATAAGGATAAATATGTAAAGATGATAGTATAAAGCTTCGAGAAATTTCAAATAAATAATGACTCTTGGCTATTGAAGCAATAACACTGTTGTTAGAGTGTATGTGATTAAATCCGTTTATTATACAATTAAATAATTAAATAAGCATGAACGCTTTCGACCTTGTATTAGGTCCTTTTCAAATGCATATCTACAATAAATAACGTGTAAAAACAATTATTAGAATACAAATAATGAAAATTACAAAAAAGATTTGAACAAAAATCGCAAAAAATACAAAATATACAAAGTCACTTACAGATTATATTATAAAAAATAGGTCGCTCAATGTTGATCGTGGATATCCACACTAGCCATCCCGACCAACACTTTACAAAGGTAGAAATGCGACTGGGAAACAACGCATGTGTAAAGACAGAATTCAAATTTAACGAAAAAACATATCAATTTACGATGTCTTATCG
>NW_018021112.1:12535-31538 GCF_002006095.1 Pseudomyrmex gracilis
CACATGCGTTGTTTCCCAGTCGCATTTCTACCTTTGTAAAGTGTTGGTCGGGATGGCTAGTGTGGATATCCACGATCAACATTGAGCGACCTATTTTTTATAATATAATCTGTAAGTGACTTTGTATATTTTGTATTTTTTGCGATTTTTGTTCAAATCTTTTTTGTAATTTTCATTATTTGTATTCTAATAATTGTTTTTACACGTTATTTATTGTAGATATGCATTTGAAAAGGACCTAATACAAGGTCGAAAGCGTTCATGCTTATTTAATTATTTAATTGTATAATAAACGGATTTAATCACATACACTCTAACAACAGTGTTATTGCTTCAATAGCCAAGATTCATTATTTACTCATAAGGATAAGTTGGAACATTGTTCTAGTAACAACGTGATTTATAAAATTAATTGTTCTTCTTGTAACGCTTCCTATGTAGGCCAAACAGGAAGACAATTACAAACGAGATTAAATGAACATCAACGCAATTTTTATAAAGATTACGAACAGCAATCTGTTATAAATTGTTACCGTGTGATATAGGCCATGATTTCTAGTGGGATAATGTTAAAATTCTTGATACAGAACATTATTACCACAAAAGATTGATCTCAGAGATGTTACGTATCAAAATTCAGAAGGCGTGTGTAAATTCAATGAAAGACACTGACCTTCTTGATTCAAATTATTCACCGCTACTCAAGAAACTTTAATAGTCATCATGTGATTATTGTCACGTGTTATTTGCACTTTCTTCCCTCTCTTATTTATTTTTCTTGATCGTTACTTTTGGTTGCCTTCTCATACGTGTATTATCCTTTTTGTAAGACAGTCGTAAGTTGTTCCGTCGTTATTTGTTTTGGCGAGCTCAGTGACAGTTTAATACGGTTTTTAATTTTTCTGTTAAAAATATCTTTATTCTATTTGTTTTAATGACTTGACTTTTATTTCCATTAATTGATTTTATTACTTTGACTTGTTGACCACTAGATTACTACTTTTTATTTTAATTATTACAGACTTCCGATACATAGACATCATTCTGTTTCTGTGTATGTTTATTTTCGGTTACTTTGTCTTGTTGTTGCTTGCCAACTCATTTCCAACGGTTCCGTGTTGGCTTGTTTAAATTTAGGTGCGTACTTATTTATTTATTGTATGTGTTTTACCGTTCTCTTATTCAATTACTTATTTTTGTATTACAATATAGTGTGTGTGTGCTGAAGATGATCTACAATTAAAGATCAAAATGTCCGCTAAAATACACTGCATTTGAATCATTTCAACTGTCTACCGTCGACTTTGACCATTGGCTTTTTGGTTTATGATATTTTATATTTTTAGTTTTAATAAAGTAGTAACTTAAATAAATAATAAATGAAATGTGTAGAATACACCTTGATAATGAGTTAGATAAGAGAATTATATTTTTTTCAGTAAGAAACAAGTGGTTTCGCGGACTGGGTGCACACTACGAATATGGAGGTCTCAAGTTTGAATCCTACCAGGATTTTACTTCAGGATTTTTCCGAATCCCGGTATCTTACATCGAGTGTAGCAGTTGATCGGTAAACTGAATTAGACCTCTAAAGATTAATTCAAGTAAAATCTCGAATTAATTTCTCCTCTTACAAGACGATGTGCTTATGTTTTTTTTTATATATATACAGGATGTCTCACCTAAATTGAGCATTCTAAATATCTCACTTATTTTTTATGATAGTAAGATGCCGAAATAGATAATTATTCAGTTTGAAGAGACAAATACTGTAATAAACACAAACTTTTTGGATTCGTCTTAATCTTGCTTATATTGCGACGATAAAAACATGTACTTTCAGAAAAATGACAATAATTTTGAAATTTTAAAAAATATGCCCTTTAGAAAAATTCCTTGTCTTGTTTATTACAGTATTTGTCTCCTCGAATAATGACCCTTTCGGCATCCTCCTATCATAAAAAATAAGCGAGATATTTAGGATGCTCAAGTTAGATGGAACTCCCTGTATATCACCGTAATATTACTATGATGCATTTTGGCGGACATTTTAATATTACTTAATATTACATTAATATGACAGTAATATTTCTACTATATTAGAGTGTAATATTGCAATGGAAAACCAGTATTTTACTGTGATATTGAAATAATATTACGTGTTATGTGGGGTTATATTGTACGATATTTCTTGAGTTCTCTTGGATATTTTTTGGATATTATTTATTATCTGTAAAATATCACTAAAGCGGACATTAGTACAACTTATGAACATTTCTCAGATATCTGAGACCATTTTGGGATGTCTGATGTATATTACGATATTCTATAATAATGTCTGTAGGATATCCCTACAATAAAGTATGCCGTGTGGGAATGGATGTTTTTTAAATGTAGTAATAAAAAATTTTTTGTAGATATTGTTATTGTATGTCTTTTATACATATATGATTGACTTATGATGACGCAGACTCAATAAGATATGAAAATGTTTCATTATTGAATTGGTTAGAACGTTCTCATTGTTTGCAACAATTAAAATTCAAACAATAAATATAAAGATATATTTTTTGATTCAATAATCCATATACATTATGACGTGATATTCGCGGCGCTCCTTCCTTACTACAAAAGCTATGTCTTTCCCGGAAGTTCAGGAATGCGAGCATTCAAAAGCAATCAAGATCCTTCAGAGCTTGCTTGCATTAATATCTTAGAGTAAGTTGCTTATATTTTTGAATAATTTTGGCGTCTTATTGTCCCTGAGAACTTGCAGAGAATGCAGAGGAGTAGTGGAGCATAATTCTGAGACAATCGGTAAAGACAAGCAAAAACGTAAGAGAGAGGCTTACGAGAAGGCGCAAACAGACTATCGCACGAAGGTCAAAGGAGTAAGTTCTCATCTGCTGAGCGGCGCAAAAAGAGATTGCTGCGGTTCATACAACTCAAAAGCGAACGTCGGCACTACGGAGCCGCGTGGAGATAGCGGTAGAGCAAGCCAGCCGTCATCGAGTCAAACAACCTTCGCCAAGAATGATCTGTGCTGTGAGGAGTTTGCTACTATACTTTATTCTGCGCTTTGCTGCATTTCATGCTGCGCTTCGTTATCATCTTTAACTCGGTGTTTTGCTGTAATATTCGCTTTTATTACGCTTTCGCCAATTAAGATCACTATCGCGTCGACTGACGTATGCTCTTGTTGGAATTCGCCTGAATGTTATGGTATCGTACTATTGTATTACTATCGCGCCGAAAAACTGGAAAACTATTGTATCGCTATCGTATTGAAGAACTGGAATGCTATTGTATTGCCCAAAAAGAGCTACTGTATCGTACCAAAATTAGTTATCGTTTTGTGTGGCAAATTCTACGGCGGATATGCCGTGATATATTTTGCGAATAAAGTAGCATTGTTCTCGATCATTGTTTATTACACGAACTCTTCCGACTCCGCGAGCACTTCTCTTACACGTTCTACTTGACACTTGCATACTGCATCATATTTATCTTGTTGTCTGAGTAAACGACAGCTATCGATTGGCCATTGTGAGACATCAGCCAGAATTGGTGAAAACTTTATACCGCATGCGGGCTCGACGTGATTTTGGACAATCCCGGAAGAACCAAGTAAGTCCAGCGTCGTAGACGCTTGAAATTGCGGTTTAATTTTGCACGCAATGTTCACTCTTGCATATCCGATTTATCAAATTACCTATGGTACGCTTTATCATGTACGCTCTCTAAATTAGTGTGATCAATCGTTCGGTAGCGTATATTGTTAAGCAAGCCCTGATTTGTGTTGGGAGCGTTAGTTTGAATACGATTCGCCGTTCTACATCGGTTTCGCAATCTTTTGATAAGTTGTAACGCGGTTGTGTATTAGTCATCCTGGTTTTGTATTTATTTTTGTTATTATTTTGTTCTTTTGACAATTATCTTTCCCAAATTATTGTTAAATTATTGTTAAAGAAGTTAAAAATCGCTCTTTCAATATTTGTTACTTTGTTTATTTTCTTTATTTCTTATTTCATATTTTTCTCAATTTTTCCGCATTTGTGGCATAAATTGTTAATTACTGTTAGATCCAGCATTAATTTATTTTACAATAGCAATTCGCGAACCGTTTCAGACTTTTGCGTAGGGCAACCATATTATTAAACATTAATCGACCCAGCCCCTTTTTGTTTAAATAGAGCTAGTTTGCACTACACCCATTATGTAGAGCAACGCAGAGTTTGACACGATGACGCGTCTGGCGCCCAAACTTCCATTTAACAAGGGGAACACCTGACATTACTTCCTTCGATTTGACTGAATTTTATACACAGGATGCGGCATTTAAATTGAACCAACCGAATATTTTGAAAACAAAGCATTTTATGAAAAAATGTTTGAAACAAAAGTTGTTTTATTCCAAAAGGGAAAGAAAGTTGCATTAGTTTTTTAATAAAAAGAAATAAGGAAATGGCAATAACAAGCTAACACCAGATGTTTAGGTACAATTCTTACGAATTCAACGAGCTAAACACATGTAAACGTTTTTTAAGTTTGTGAACGACTTCAAGATCATTTGAAGGAGAACTCCATTTTTAAAAATAAGAACCTACATTTTTCTCAACAGATCCTCAATTTCTGTAAAAAAATAAGTAACTTTTGTTTGAAACGTTTTTTTCTGTGATACATATTTTCCAAAATATGTGGCAAAGTTTCCATAGATCATTGCGATGTTCAATCGAGTAGCAATAACATTCCGGAATTTCTCTACCTTATTATTCTTGCGAATGCTTCAATGTAAATAAACATGAGAATGAATAAATTATGGATTATTATATTTCAAGAAGAAACTTTAATTTTCACAATCACCTTGTTATTTCAATAGATGTTCGAAATAATGGCTTTCAGCTTTGATGCATCTTTGTATTCGTCCGAGAAACGATTGGCAGACGCGTAACAACAAGTCGTTATCAATCTGTTTGCATGCGTTTCTTATTCGGTTGATCACATCATCCCGAGTCGTAGTTAGTACGTCGCGATATACGATTTCCTTCAGATAATCCCATTTAAAAAATCTGGAGTTGTAAGGTTTGGTGATCGAAAAGGTCAATTTACAGGACTACCTCGTCTTATCCAACGACTATTAAATTTGCGATCCAAAATTTTTCGTGCTATTAGTGAATGGTGTGCTGGGCAACCATCATGTTAATACCATAAAGTCATTCTTTCTAACAATGGTAATTCTTCAAGAAGTGGCAACTGTTCAGCTAAGAAGTTTCGGTTCCTCCGTTTAACGTAATATCAATAAAAAACGAACCAAGTAATTTTTTGCCTACTATACCACACCAGACATTAATAGTCCACGACCGCTGACGTTCCACTTCACGTACACAATGTGGATTTTCTATCGCCCAGTAGTGTAAGTTGTGCTTATTCACTTGTCCGTGATTTGTAAATGTAGATTCGTCACTAAACAGTACAGTCATTAAAAAATCGTTGTTTATTCGGATTTTTTCTAATGTCCATTTACAGAATCTTACGCGGTTTACGAAATCATTTCTCTGTAGCTCTTAATGTAGAATATACGGTATGGGTTAAATTTATGCCGGTTGAGTATTCTGAGAACACTTTTTTTGTAAACTTCCACTGGTTCGAGATATAGAACATGAACTAATCTGGGAGCATAAGCAATTGCAGCTAATACTATTATTTCGTTATCCGGACTTGTTATAGTATTTTTACAATTTCTCTTTTTTGAAATTTCTCTTTTCTGAGAACACTTCCATCGTTCAAGAACTAATTGACAACGCGATAAACTGTAGTATGTCAAGGAAACGTATTTGTTTCAGTAAATCGTGCTGCATACAAATTAACAGTCAAATCTAGATTTCGACTACACTCACCGTAAAGCAAAAATATTTCGATTTTCTCCGCGGTTGTGTATCTCTCCGTATTCATTGCAAGTCAAACTAACTCTGACTACACTCATTACAAATTTACGATACGTCATAGACTTATCTGTACCTTATACGCTACTTGATTTACATTTTCGTTTTTATTTACATTCGCAGAAATGATGAGGTAGAGAAATTCCGGAACGTTATTGCTACTCGATTGAACATTGCAATGATTTATGGAAACTTTGCCGTCATTTCGAAAAATATGTATCACAAAAAAAACGCAGACAAAAGTTAATCATTTTTTTACGGGATTGAAAATCTGTTGAGAAAAATGTAGGTTCTTATTTTAAAAAATGGAGTTTACCTTAAAATGACTTTAAAGTCGTCCACAAACTTAAAAAACATTAATGCAATTCTTTTTCCTTTTTGGAATGGAATAATTGTTTACATTGCCTCCTCCGATTTGGCTGAATTTTATATATATAAATTGATCCTCCTACTACATCGTTGTAAAAAAATAGAATGTAACTTTCAAGCATTTGCGAGAAAAACGCGTTTAACCCTAGAACACACGCAGAGGTTAATATGACCCAAGACTGATTTTCTCTCTTCTGCCCTTTCTTTTATAGCGCTATCTATGGTCCCTTCAAGGAGGGAAAAATGTTTGGAGGCTATACTAAAGCCCTGTACACTTTCCAGCTTCAGTCGCTCTCATGCAGCCGAAGAGAAGGTATTTGAATTTTTACGTGGGATCATACTGACTCCTGTGCGGGTTTACGTAAGGTTTTTATAAATATTGTTGCGTTCGCGGCGCAAGATCCGACTCCGTAACTGAGCGATTCGTGTAACCGTCCGCGGAAATAAGAGGGTACGCGGTTTTTCGTCAAACACACTCTATTACAACAGAATACAAGGAAAGAACAGCTCGTTATACAAATCGCCAAAACGCGCCGTCACAGCTTCGTATCTATCTTGAACTTCTTTCGTAACAAACTCCGTTGCTACCCGAACAAAAACATCCAAGCGATCGATCGTTCGACAAACATCTTCTTATACCGCGTGGACGACACGCGCCGCATCTCGCAACACTGCCCTCTCTTTCTTCTAGATCATCGTCCCGATGATCCAACAGAAGTCAACCTTCCCGCTCTCTTCCAGACTGCTGTTCCGGAATAAATGAGCTAGTTAACCGAAAAAACTCTTGACCGAGAATCCCCTCTGGAGCAATTTCATCCATAAAATTCTTCCGACTTCGGACAAGGGGGGGGAGGAAACTCACGTGGACCCATCGTCCGAAAGAACACTCCAGGTCCCCGCCTCGGCATTTGCCCCAAGACCCACAAAAAACCACGCTCAAAACCGTGAATAAGGCGGACTTCTAGCACGGCGTTAAAAAAAACGAAGATCTCGCGACAACTCGATGCGAAGCAAAAATCCCCCGACGTCCAACGACGAAACGGAAAGATTCGGGGTAGCAACAGAGTAAACGCTGGAATTAAAAAAAAGAAAACGAGTAACCAAGCTCAATTAACACAACAACAAAAACAAATATCCGTAACATCTTAAACAAAAAAAACAAACATCTACTAATTCTCACAGGACTCCGACGTGTGTTCCCACCTCTCGCAAAACGAAGCCAGCTTATCAACGTGCACGACCCTATTCCTGTGTCTATCTGAGCGACGAATACAATATACTACGTCACTTAATTTCTTAACAACTACGTAAGGCCCCTCCCAATTCTTCTGCAACTTAAGAGTTTTTCCTTTGCTCCTGCGAGGATTCGAGAATCAGACTTTCTGCCCAACGTCAAAAAGAACGTGTCTAGCTTTTAAATCGTACCGCATTTTTGCTTTGTTCGACCTCATCTCTAAACGCTCCCTAACATCCTGATGAACCTCCTCCAATTTCGACTCTAACTCACGAATATAATTCTCTGAAAAACCTGAACAATAATTCGGCGGAGAGCCCCGTAACAAATCTAACGGCAGACGTAAATCACGCTCGAAATACAATTCAGCAGGAGAAACCCCTGTAGCCTCATGCTTAGAAGATCTATAAGCAAAAAGAAACATCAAAACCCAACAATCCCAATTCCTTTGATTTTTGTCAACGAACTTAGACAAATACTGCAAAATCGGCTGATGCTGTCTTTCGACCTGTCCATCAGACTGTGGATGAAGAGCAGTAGTCCTTGTCTTCTTCATTCCTAACAACCACGACAACTCCTGAAAAAGTCGAGATTCAAAATTCTTACCTTGATCCGTATGTAATTCCAACGGAACCCCATATCTAGAAACTATCTGATTGACAAAAACCTTCGCCACAGTCGACGCCCTAATGTTCTTTAAAGGAAAAGCCTCCACCCACTTGGAGAAACAATCTACAACTACTAGGAGATACTTATTCCCTGAAGAAAACGCCGGAAAAGGATACAGAATGTCCATTTGTAACCTTTCAAAAGGCGCACCGGCATTAAAAACCTGCAACGGAGATTTACTCTTGTCCGCAAGGCCTTTTTTTGCTACACAAACTTTGCAAGACCTACACCAATTCTCGACATCTTTCTTGCACGAAGCCCAATAAAACCGCTTACAAATTTTTCCTAACGTTTTATTTATTCCGAAATGACCTCCAGAAGGAGCATCATGGGCTTCTTCTAAAATTCGCTCAACTCTCTTCCGAGGAACAATAACCTGAAGAAAACTCGACTTTAAATTCGAAGCTACCCACCTCTTATGCAGAACTCCATCCAAAACAACTAAAGCGTCCCAATGAGACCAGTAGATCCTCGAAGAAGGGCTTCTAGCGGACACCTCTTTCCAAGAGAGACGACAACCCTTTTCTTTTCCCTGTAAAATAATTGATACGGCCTGATCTTCCAACTGATCCTTTCGCCATTCTTCAGACGCAAACCCTTCAAAAACTATCCGAGCTACCCGTTCCTCCTGCTTCAAGGCGTCTCTGACCTCAACCTTAGAACAAGATTTGCAGCAAGACTCCGCACAAGGTCGCCTGGAAAGCCCATTCGCGTTCCCATGCGCTCGACCACTCCGATGACCTATCTCAAAGTCATATTGCTGAAGTCTTTCCGCCCAGCGAGCTAACTGACCCTCCAAATCTCTAAAAGACATCAACCATCTAAGGGACGCATGATCAGTTTGAACCCGAAATTTCCACCCATACAGATAGTGATGGAAAGATCTTATCGAATCAACCATAGCCAATAACTCGCGCCGAGTAACACAATAATTCCTCTCTGCCTTACTCAATACCCGACTATAATAAGCGATGACCTTCTCCGTCCCCCGCTGAACCTGCGATAAAACCGCGCCAACACCATGGTCAGAAGCATCAGTGTCCAGAATTAACTCTCCTTCTTCAAAAAGAAAAGAGAGCATAGGAGGAGAAGACAACGTCTGCTTAAGATTTGCAAACGCCTCCTGACATTGCTCAGTCCAAACAAACTTCACCTGGTTTTCAGTCAAAGTAAACAGGGGCTTCGCTATCAAATAAAAACTTTTAACAAATTTGCGATAATAAGAACAAAATCCCAGAAAACTGCGAACCTGCTTTTTATTTTGTGAAACAGGCCACTCCCTCACAACTGCAATTTTCTCCGGATCCGTCGAGATCCCTTCAGCTGAAATCACATGACCAAGATATTTCACCTGTTTCCTAAACAAATTGCATTTCTTAGGATTAAGTTTCAAATTAGCCGCCCTGAGTCTCAGAAAAACTGTCTTCAAATTAGTTACTTCCTCCTCAAAAGATTTACCGAACACAACGATGTCATCCAGATAAACCAAACAAATCTTAGTCAACAACTGCTGGAAAACCCGCTCCATCGAGCGCTCAAACGTGGCCGGAGCGTTGCACAAGCCAAAAAGCATTACCGTGAACTGCCACAGCCCATTGCCTACCGAGAAAGCAATTTTTTCCTTATCCTCTGGCCGAATCTTCAATTGCCAGTACCCACTTTTCATATCCAGAGTAGAGAACCATTCGTTCTCGGACAACTGATCTAGAAGATCGCCTACTTTAGGAAGAGGAAAAGAATCCTTGATCGTAACCGCATTTAATTTGCGATAATCCACACAGAACCTCAAAGAGCCGCCCTTTTTTTTCACAATAACCGCCGGAGAAACCTACGGGCCAAAAGACTCTTTGATGACTCCCTGATCCTTTATTTCCTGAAGAATCCTTTCCACCTCAGCCCGCATTCCTACCGGGATCCTCTTTGGAGCCTGCTTAATCGGGCGTGGATCCTGAAGATTTATCTCATGCTGCAGAACATCACAGTTCCCAGCCACGATCTGATCAAAGAAGACATCCTGAAATTCAATCACGAACTTAGCAAAAATATCCCTCTGCGCCTCATTCAGATCAACAGAATTCTGCTCATAAAAATCTTTTAGTTTAGCCGGAACTTCCCCGGAAGTGTCACACACCCGACAACAAGACATTCTCGACTCATTCGAGGGAGTAACAAAGAGCGACTCCAACGCCCTGCTCAGACCTGTCTTCCTGAAGAAGTCCAACCCTAGAATCCCGGACAAGTCTCCAAATGTTGCGTTCGCGGCGCAAGATCCGACTCCGTAACTGAGCCGCGCGATTCGCGTAACCGTCCGCGGAAATGAGAGGGTACGCGGCTTTTCGTCAAACACACTTTATTACAACAGAATACAAGGAAAGAACAGCTTGTTATACAAATCGCCAAAACGCGCCGTCACAGCTTCGTGACAGAAAAGTTCATCTCTCTTGAACTTTTTTCGTAACAAACTCCGTTGCTACCCGAACAAAAACATCCAAGCGATCGATCGTTCGACGAACATCTTCTTATACCGCGTGGACGACACGCGCCGCATCTCGCAACAATATATAAAAAAATAAAATTTTGTACTCAGTACTACATTTGGATAAACAAGTGAGTTCTCTCGTAATTATTAATATTATTGTTGAAATGGTGATATTTTATGTACAATTATATTAATAGTTGTATAAATTTGGGCCAAAAATAAGGTTTGTGTCTTACTAAAAACAGAACATGCAAGTTATCAAAATCAATAATGGTAAGGTATTTATTGTCAAATAAAGTTGCTAAAAATGTATTTTTAGATTTATATGTTGCCTTATATATATATATATATATATATATATATTAAAAAACAAGAGATATAGCAAAAACTCTTTGTTTGAAAATCGGTGATTTTCACTGTGCAAAATAATTATACTTTTTGAAAGAACACGTTACAACGTATTTTTTTTCTTTAAGATCTAGTATCTTTAAGATCTTTTCTTAATAAAACCGTAGTTTACAGGTGTTCAAACTCATATATTTATTTTTGTTTTTAATCATAAAATATATTGTTTTTTTCAGATTTTTTCCACAATTTGTCTTTATATTTTTGTTCCTAATAATTTTTCAATTGTTTAAAACACATTTTAATATAAATATTCTCAAACTAAAAACTAACAAAAAATTCTAGATATGATATATTTAAATCCGTTCAGTTTTGAGCAAGTTACAGCTGTTTGAACTTTCGTGGGGTCATCATGATCTCTGTGCGGTTTATGGAACTTTTTTTTGCATGTGTGTTCTAAAGTTAAACTGGCCGGAGAAGCCGTTACCTGGAAATCTTTACGTCAAAAGACTGTGTCTTTAAGTATTACCAAAGCGGAGTACATTGCTGCATGTGAAGCAGTAAAGGAAGCAATCTGGTTGAAGCAATTATTAAACGACAGTCATATGTGTATAAATCCGGTCATAAGCGTTGATAACCAAAGTGCCATAAAATTAATTCGCAATCCAGAATATCACAAGCAAAGTAAACACATTGATATCTGCTATCATTATGTACAAGAAAAATATACAAGTGGGGATAGATGTTCAATATGTTTGCAATCAAAATCAATTTACCAACATTTTGACAAAAGCTTTTAGCCGAGATATTTTTAAAGACCTACAATCAAAAATTGGAGTTACAGAAATAATATATGAGTCGTATAAAACGGTGTTACTGAACAAGATGACAGGATATTCCCCGATAGCCAAATGATAGCAGTATACCAGCAGTATGCACGCACCCAGTCAGAAATACCTTGTCGAATCGACGTCGATTCGACGTCGATTATACTAGTCGATCTACGGTTGATCGACGTCGATTTCTGACTGGGGCAAGTTTAATCAGCACTTTGCAGCAGATTCCACTCAGCTATGTCATCATAGTGAGTGAATTATGTAGGCACAATACGTAAAGAAAACAAGCAAAAATATAGAAATAAATGAAGAATGAAATGACAATAGCACGTTATGCTTCAAATCTGCTACATTTTTTGAGCAAGTTCTGCTTGATTGATGCAATAATATTTGCATCGCGGCATGGCACATTTATATTTTCTTTTTTTTCTGTTTTTCTGTCAACACTAGTTGAAATAACAGATTATGTTTGAATGCTGGCTACATTGTACTGGCATAATGTATTATTGCAGACTTTGCAAAATATGCTCACTCAGTCTTGGTTATCTGGGTACTTTAGAAATAAGTCAAGATATACCCAGATAACCAAGACTGCGCCCTCCCGCAGGAGGAGGGGCTTCGCCCCTCCTCCCTGCTCCCCCCTCACGAAAAAATGAAGAATTAAGTGTCGCTTCATGTCAAGATTGTTTACTTGACATGAAGTGGAATATTACTTCGCATATCTCGCCAAATTTTTTCGATGTTTTGCGTGTGACAATTAGTATGATAATTTACAAAATTTTCTTTGTGATTTCCTGTATGGTGAGAGTAACCGTGCATATTCTTTGAGTAAACAATTATGACATGAAGCAACACTTGATTAAATTCTTCATTTTTTCTCCAGGGGGGAACAGGAAGGAGGAGCAAAGTCCCTTCTCCTGCGGAGGGGCGCAGCCCCCTCTGCCTACACGCATACAACACAAACAAAACGTACACGGTGTCGGAAAATAAGAATTCATTTATGATATTTCTTTTGTTTATAATTTTTTAACGAACAACGAGCGACGGCTAAAAGTTGCAAATTGTTGTTCAGGGAGGTGTCCTTAATAACATATGTCAAGGTCATTGACCTCCGAAGCTGCTCCGTTTTTTTAAATATTTACCTAAAATATTAATAATAACGACGCAACTAATTAATTATATATAATAAAAACAAGAACGGGAATTTCTGTACTTCTTTATGTTTATTCATCGTGTTTTTATTTGTTATAAATTTCGGACATTGCTGTACACTGTTGTGGATGGAAATTAATATGAAAATATTGGAATATTTATACATTTAATATACATAAATGGATTGCACACCACGAACATTTTATAAAAGAATACTTCTTTGTACACCAACATTTGAAATTATGTATGTTTACAGGAAAACATAATTGAGTAACATTGTAAAAAATGTCGCGTTCTTTTGCCAACTTTGAGGCGTACCAGGCAAATTGTATCATGGTTTTAAATTTTTGAGAACATAATAAATAACGCGTTAATGATTGAATTCTTATTGCATTATATCGAGAATTCAATTCCTTCTTTTCTCCATCAATAAGAATATCTGGATAGTTTTGAATTCGTTTAATGATAATTTTGAATTGTCTGAAAAAATAGACATCGCATAGTTGGCAAATCGGAGTGCACTTTGGAGGTATAAATTGCAAGTTACATGTCGGCTTATTTTCATCATTTATAAAATTGGCGTCACACATATTTATATTTTTTTGATCTCTCCAGGAATCAACAATTAACAAAAATGGATTGTTGCCCACGTACGGTTGGTGCAATCCATTTATGTTTCCAATGTTTTTATGTTACTTTCCATTCACACTATTGTACAGCAATGTCCGAAATTTATAATAAATAAAAACACAATGAATAAACATAAAGAAGTACAGAAATTCCCGTTCTTGTTCTTATTATACATAATTAATTAATTGCGTTGTTATTATTAATATTTCATTTCAAAAAATAAGAATAATTAATTCGGTTGATAGATATAGTCGTTATAATAAAAAACAGTTGGCACTGCGAGGTTTTGAACTCGCAATGGACGCCAAAAATTACAGAGCGCGCGGCGCGCCTTATGCCGCAGCCACGACGCTTCACGTTGAGTTTAACTTATTTATGTTATTTAACGTATAGCTGGCCGTACGCTTAACTTTGCATGCAAAATTCTCGTAAACCAAGGCCCATACACTCAAACTCTCTTACACTTTTTATACCTTTGACCTCCCCTTTCGAATGAACTATGGCTCATTCAATTTCGCAATTTGTGCCCACCCTTTGTAAGGTTAGAGTTAAAGTTAGGATCGATATTACGACTGCGTCCATTTTCAACACTCACACACTTTAAACGCTTCTTTTTTTTTTAATGATAAAGACAAAAAAAGCGTTTAGCGAAAAACGCGTAAGTGCAAAGGCCGAATCACAGATTTTTGCATAACGTATAAGACATAACAAAATCAACCAATCAAAGCCTTCTAGAACAAAAAGTAGGGATAAAAATAAAAGACTAGTCTGGTTGTTTTCCTTATGTCTTATGCGTTATGCAAAAGTCTGTGCTTCGGCCTTAAGTGTAAGTGTAAGCGTCCAAAGCAAATGCACTACGTTTCTTGTACGACACGATTTTTTAAGCGCATTAATTGGTTACAGGATAAAAAAATTTCCAATATGAATATTTGAAATTAACGGCTATATAGAGCCAGTGCTTGATGTTGTGCAATAAATAAATGTACTCAGTTATGAATTCAAAACGTTTTGGCTATATTTTTAGCCCTTATCAATTGAATCTGTTAACAATAATACAACATACATATATATTATTCTGGTCGATATTTAAATTATCATTCACAAAACCCTCTCAGTCACAAAGTAGGCACTATTTACTCACTTGTGGATAGAGCCATCCTTTTATCAGATCCGCAATTCCATAATAAAAATTTACACTTCACTATTAACACCTTATTAAATAACAACTATCCAATAGATTTCACTATTAATAAGAGATTGAGAGCATTGTTCACAAATAAACTTAACAAACACATTATTAGTTCCATACAGAAAGACGAAAAGATTAATAGATTCTTTTTTGTCCTTCCGTACATAAATAAGTATAACGCCAATTTTAACCATATCAAAATCAACAACAGAACTATTAATTCCACATATCGGAATTTAAACCAGTTGTCGAAATTTATAAAAACACACAAAGATCCGGTTCCCTATAATAAGCAAAAAATTGTTGTCTCCCGTATATCTTGCCAACAATGTACATCCTCTTATGTTGGTCAAACTAAAAGACATTTAACAACCAGAATAAAAGAACACATTAATTATGTTAAGAAAGGACAAACTGATACGTCTGTAGTTGCTAAACATAGCATAGAGACGGGCCATAGTTTTGATTGGAGTTCAGTCAAAATATTAGATATAGACCCTGTTCGGTTATTACTGGCAGTACTGAAAAATCTATAGTATACGTGACATGAATCTATAGATTTTCAGTACTGCCAATAAAAAACGAATGCAGGCAAAGAAAACAGTTATTATAAACGACTAACTTCCAAAATGTTATTCATTAAAAAACAAGAGCATAGATTGAATTTAATGAGGGACACAGAGGCTTTACATGATACATACATCCCTATACTCGACAAGGTTCTATTTTAACGTACAGAGGGAGTTGTGTTTCTCATTTAAATTCAATTTATTGCTCTTTGACTCAGTATCGATCTTACGTTCAAGCAAGCATGTACTTGCATTAGATACTCAACCAACTTATTATTGTTGATGTGTGATAACTATCGCTTTTTATTAACTATGTAGTGTTTGATTTCTATTAAAGTCAGTAGTTAATGTATGTAAGATCCATGTTATAATGACTAATTTAAGATTTACTTGTTACCGTGTATTATTGTTAACAGATTCAATTGATAAGGGTTAAAAATATAGCCGAAACGTTTTGAATTCATAACTAAGTATATTTATTTATTGCACAACATCTTGCACTGGCTTTATATAGCCGTTAATTTCAAATATTCATATTAGAAATTTGAGAGAGAACCTGAGGTGACGTCCTTATTTCTTTACTGGATAAAAAAATTCTTGAAGTTCTAGTACTTTTTTATTTTAGGTCAATCAACAAGCTTAAAAAATTTGTTGACAAATGTAGTTTGCATTTCTACAAACATAATATTATACTTTGATAAATATTATACGTTTTATACGTATTTTACCGTAAAAAACTGTAAAATCTAAAAGACTCTAAAAAATGCTCGAATAATCCAACCCCGATACATTTCACTTGACAACACCTATTTCAATATCTTGACAATTACACATCGTCTACTAATATGAGTGTCGGTTTGAATAAAGATATGTCTTTAATTACTTTTAATCATTTTTATATTTTGTTGTCTTTTCTTTTCTCTCACGTTTCTTTTACATGTTACTATTATTATGTCAATTTGTACAACACTGAAAAGAACTAAAAATATAGTCAAAACGTTTGTTAAACACATCTTTGTTTAAATTATATTGCAAAACAACCTGCACACAAGTTCAACAAAGCCTTTCTTTTTCACAACTTTCACATTGGAGTTACCAAGTTTGAACCTGAGGCATTCTTCGTTTTAATTCGTTAAGTGCAAATTATGCAAAATGGCTTTTCTGTTCAGATTGATTTTTATAGATTTTTCTTCTTTAGCAGTTTTAAAAAATTTCAGACACTTGTTTTATTATATCTCTTTATGTTATTATATTATAACTGTTATTCTGCAAGTATTTACTTTAATATTGTAAGGGCTTTCAAAAACTGAATACTGACGTCATCATAATGTCAATTCTCGCTTTCAAACGCTTATTTTATTGAGTATTCCGCGTTCATTTTTTATGCTTATGCACTTGGGCGTTAGTTTAAAGCGCGTAAATACTGAAGACATTCTTTGTATTGCTAAAATAGTTTTTTGCTTGTAACGCCTATCTGTTGTAATTTAATAGAAGCAAAGTAAGTATCCAAAAGAATTAACTTGTGTACTGTAGGCGGATATATCTTCTCGGCAAAAACTGTAATAATTGGACGCGGAGTCAAAATTAAAAATTAGTAATGTATTGTACAATTACTCAAGACAAACACAATCTGTTTTTAAATGTTCACGTATTTGTGCATTTTTGCATGACTCAGCGATAATAAATACTAAATTTCTCGACAAATAATTAAGTGACTTATTTATATTTTACTAATATTAAAAAAATTTATGTATACATATCTAATACATGTTATATTTTTTCAGAAATTATTTTTTGTGATAAAAACGCTTACCATGCAACCTAAATCTTCATCTGCGTAAAGTCCTGGAAAGTGTTTTTGATCGCCACAGTAGAAACTCGTTTCTGGTAAATCAACACGACTTGCAAAATTGTCATCAAAATTTCTGTCATATCCTACAGGATAATATTCCCGGGGTGCATTCATCACTTTAGTGGCTTCGAAGTTATATACACTAAATTTAAAAAACTATTAAGTATTGTATCTATTTTACTATTAGATCGTGTGAGACAATAGCTTTTCTTAAATTTCTAAAACTTAGCATTAAAAAGTAAACATTTAAAAACAAACTCAGATTGCTTTTGAGACAACCAATAAGAAAGAATAACTTTACAGAAAAAAGCCAGTCATAAAATTGTTATTTTTTATATTATCTTTTTTACTAGTGACAAAACTAGAAACGTAAAAAAAAGAGATTTAATATAATGGAAGGGAAGTGGCCAATTTGAGGCAATAACCAGATCTTTGGGTCAATAAGCTTCTTTATTTCAAAAAATGTTTGACAAACGTTTTGACCCCTAGTTTAGATCTTCTTCAGTGTAAGGAAAGTTCGCAGCTATAGGAAGAATTGACCCAAAGATCTGGTTATTGCCTCGAAGTGGTCACTTTCCTTCCATTATAATATTTTACGAGGAGGAATAAAAGAAGAGATTTAATACATTTAAGATACAGAGTTTTTATATATTTAAGAAAAGCTATTGTACAATTCAAAGATATCAAACTATGTGTGAATTATAGTCAATGAAATATTATGCAAAAGTAGCAATAGATATTGATAAATAGATTATTAAATATAGTAATAAAAAACTATAGTAACTAAACACAGTAAATATAGTACCTAAAAGTACTATAATGACATTTGGAATAATGACAAAAAGTGATTAAAGACTTTACTTTTTGAGAGGTGTTGCTGTAGTTGTTGTAGTACTTGTAGTTATGGTTTCTTGCTGTTTTTTAAGAAATTGCTGCTGTTTTAGGAGAATTGCTGCTTCTAAAGCTTCTAAAGTAATATTGCTTGCCTCAGCAAGATCTTTTAAAGAAGTTTTCATTTTCTGAATAGATTCCATAGAGGATAAATTAGGTGTAGATTGTCTTTTTTCGTTTTGTTGAATAGGCAGTTCGTTGGTTTCTGCTGTAATAGGCTGCAGCGAAAGTAGAGTCATCTCATTTACTGAAGCTGCTATCTCGTCACTTGGTAGAGGTAGCTAAAATAAAAAATTTTAAATAAAACTTTTAATGAGATAGTACAATAGATCTTAATATTTATTAATGTTAATATTTATTAGTGTGAGTGAGTTTGTAAACATTGCATACCTCACAAACTAATATACTTTAAATAAAGTAGAATTAGAATAAAATTTTAAGCGCATAAAATCGATTATTCCTAGAATTCAAAATTTTCTTTTTTTTTTCAGTTGGCAATCAACTTTAGCGAAAGACAAAAGATGTATGTTTTTTTTTATCTAGATTTTTATAAGGAAGATAGACGCTCATTTTATGAGATACGCAGTCCATCAATAATCAAAATATTAATAGTAGAAAACTATTAACCCGTTCATAACGGAAAAAATATGATGCTCGAAATTATTGATGTTCTAAAGTCATAAATATTAAACAATTATGACTTAAGGCTCATGAAATTACTAACAAGATATGTATAAGGCCTTACGAGCCATTCTCAAGATGTTTTGAGTAGAAACCCTGACGAAAATAAGAAGCTTTACAGAGCGTTGATAACCGTTTAATGAGAGTTTTCTGAGAGTTTATACG
>NW_018021112.1:39063-42725 GCF_002006095.1 Pseudomyrmex gracilis
TCGCATATCATACGCAAACATCGCAGGAATGCTTATGTCGCTTTATATAGCTCCAAAAACGAGAAATAAGGCTTTAATTTAACCGTGTTTGACATAACTTTAAGTGAATAATCCCGTACTTTAATGTGGATCATTGCGGACACGGACCTTTTATAAAATGATTTTTCCGAGTATAAAATTTTGGTATTTTGGCAATTAAAAATGCGATCCGTATCGATTGGATGTTGTGTAACGACAGAAGCACTCTCAGAACGATGGTTAATTTGATTGTTATGTTCCGTAACTCTCGTTTTGAGTTTCATCCTGGTCTTACCCACATAAGAAGCATCACAAGTATTACATTGCAAATGGTGTACATTTTTCTTTTGTTCATATTCAATAGGATCTTTAACAGTTTTAATAAATCTATTCAAGTTGTTCAGACTCCTGTACGCTAACAAAGTTTTTCGTCTCCCCTCTTCAAGAACTTAGAAATTTCTTGTGACAAGCCATTTATGTAAGATACTACGAATAATTTTTTCTTTCCGTTACCTGAAATTTGTTGGAAATTCGAATTTTTTGTTTTTTCGAAGGGAGTTAATAATAGTGGTACTAAGATATTTAATTCTATTGTTAATAATTTTGAATACTAATTTCAAAGGGTAATTATTGGAAATGAAGATGCTGAGTACCAATTTTGAATTCTTTTCTTGAAACACTGAATGGGATAACAACATGGCTCTATCTACCATGCCGATAATTGTTCCTATTTTTTGCAAAATTGGGTGCGCGGAGTGATAATTTAAATATTTACCCAAAAAGATAGGCTTATGATGCCAATCACAAATTATTGCATTCTCGCTAGTTATTACTAATTTCACATATAAGAAGCTCAATGAGTTCCTATCCTGTGTTTCAATCGTGAATTTCAGCCTCTTATTGTATTCGTTAAAACGGTCTAAAAGATAATTCAAGTTTTTGCTTGGTGCAGTTAAAATAATGTCATCTACGTGGAAAAAGTAAAAAGTTGATTTAAATTTTAACTTTTTTTAAAACTAAAGATTCTAAATCTTTTATACCTATATCCGCGATAATCGGAGATAGCGAGTACCTCATGGGAACCCCGTGAGTCTGCTATATGTATTATCACCAAACGCAAAATAAGTTAAAGATCCCAAAACTGTTAAAACATTATTTGTAGTACGGTCGGCGTCAATGCATCGTTTTGTAGCCCCGGGAGCTAGAGGTAAGAGAGACGGTATTCCCTAGGAATAAGTACTGCCAACGGGCGCCGCACTAACTAACTGTAACAGATTTCGATGAATTGACCAATTACAGTATTTATTACTGCTAGGGAATACCGTCTCTCTTACCCCTAGCTCCCCGCGTCCACGAAACAATTCATTGACGCCGACTGTACCTTACATAAATGGCTTGTCACAAGAAATTTCTAAGTTCTTGAAGAGGAGAGACGAAAAACTTTGTTAGCGTACAGGCGTCTGAACAACTTGAATAGATTTATCAAAACTGTTAAAGATTCTATTGAATATGAACAAAAGAAAAATGTACACCATTTGCAATGTAATACTTGTGATACTTCTTATGTGGGTAAGACCAGGATGAAACTCAAAACGAAAGTTACGGAACATAACAATCAAATTAACCATCGTTCTGAGAGTGCTTCTGTCGTTACACAACATCCAATCGATACGGATCGCATTTTTAATTGCCAAAATACCAAAATTTTATACTCGGAAAAATCATTTTATAAAAGGTCTGTGTCCGCAATGATTCACATTAAACTACGGGATCATTCACTTAAAGTTATGTCAAACACGGTTAAATTAAAGCCTTATTTCTCGTTTTTGGAGCTATATAAAGCGACATAAGCATTCCTGCGATGTTTGCGTATGATATGCGAGAAGTAGGGAGGGAATGTTATTTGGAGGGAAGTATCGTTGTTAACTCCTTGGGTACGGATTTATTTGAGAAAATATTTGCATGTGGAACGGTTTAGGCTGCGTTCGTTTTTTACTGGCAGTACTGAAAATCTATAGATTTGTGTCACGTATACTATAGATTTTTCAGTACTGCCAGTAATAACTGAACAGGGCTTTAATTTTTGGTTTGACGTCTTAAACACGTCATCCGCTCTTAGGGGAAAAAAGTGAATGACGTGTCTCAGACGTCAAATGTACCCAAGGGGCTAAGAGAATGCTGAACCGCTGAAAAGTCCGCTTAGCTGCTACTCAACCGCTATGCTATCGGCGCCATCTCTCGGGACCGAGTCAAACCAAAACAAGGATAGATGACATGAGAGAGACAAGGATAGACATATGTTTCTTTCTGACGCTTCTGCTAAAATTGTACTACTCGTGCTTGGAATTTTTCTTGTTCCACAAGGCTTCAAAATCTTTTTTGAAGCACTCAAAATATTCGTCTATGTTTCTAGCTTGGGATAAAGATATTTTTATTTGGATTTATATATGGCTAAGTTTGCATATAAAGTAAAATTTGGATTTATATGGCTAAGTTTGCATATAAAGTAAAAATGTAGTTTCTGTAATAACAGTCTATAAACCTTTTTTGTTTTTCTTAAATTTTTATGCTTTATCCCATTCTTTATTATATTTTCTTTACTTCTGGAGAAGCATTTTTTATTCCGATTCATAGTTTTCACAAAAAGTTCTAAATACAACATGAGGGTAAAACAGGACGGTTCAGCATCCTCTTAAGGATGTAGTTCAGTCTGTCGGCGGCCGTCGCGCTAGTTGTTTGTTTGTGTCTTGTTAGCACTGAGACTTTCGTATCACGTGTTGTTGGCAACGTTGCGCGCCTGATGAGTTCTTCCTATATCTATGAGCCTTCTTGTAAGAATCAAACTGAAGGTTGGAGTATGCGGTATCAACCCCTTGCGTTAGATTGTTTAATATAATCTATAATTATTATATGTGTAATTATTATATGCAGTACACATTATATGTAGTACTGAAGAAGACCCAAATTAGAATCGAAACGTTTGTCAAGTTTTTAAAATAAAGAAGTTTATTGACACAAAGATCTGGTTACTGCCTCGAATTGGCCACTTCTTTACTATTATTAAAAAAATAGTCTTGTTTTAATACTAATGTGTCTGATTGAGACTGTCGTGTGTCCGGTTCATCTTGTGTCCGATTTAGTCTGTGTCTAACCGACACATCCTGCGTATATAATGTATGTTGCGCATCTGGGATTTACCTTTCTTTAATAAATTTTTTAGAAAACAAGTTTTTAAAAATACTTATGTGTTATACTTTCTCTGCAATGGTGTTATACAATGTATACTAGAACTTTATTGTTTTTTGTTTGTGTTTAGATTTTGATTTTGAGTAAAAGCAAAGAAAACAAAAGAATGAATAAATAACACAGTGTTTATGTGCGTATACTTAGCGTTTTTTTATCTTTGGTTTGAAAAGATAAAACTTTTTTGATGTTATCAAAAATACAATATAATATAAAAAATAATTAATACTTTCCGAGTCAATCCAAAATATAAAGCTTAATACAAAAAACAAAATTATACATTTTACACATGTAACAATATTTATGACCAACAAGATATGTATAAGGCCTTACGAGCCATTCTCAAGATGTTTTGAGTAGAAACTTGTACGTGTATATATATACATACACATGTAACAAAT
>NW_018021112.1:47495-79883 GCF_002006095.1 Pseudomyrmex gracilis
GTCATGGTTTTTTACTCTCTTACTTAAATATATTTTACTTTCTTACACTTACCGTAAGTAAGTTTCTTATATCACGTAATAATTAAATAAATAAATATTTGATATAAATTATTGAAGTCACTTTCAATGCAGAGTTACTCTTTTCAATGTTCACGATAGTTTCCCAGCAAACATCACGTGTCAGCACGCCGTGAAAGCATGCCATGTGAACAATATATTGGTACAGTGTTGTTCAGTGATGCCACGCGTTGATATGCTAGCAAACTGATATCATGGCATGCTAAAAATAATGAGATAAATGACGACAGAGGTCGACACTTTTCAATTTGACGCGAATTCTGCTTGCACAAAGCTTGCATAGAGTGGTAAGCGTAACGTGTCGTCGCGATGCTTGCTAGATGAACTTTTATCTGGCAGTCACAGAGACATGATGCTATGAAAGCATACTTGCATAATGCCGACACGTTGCCATCATTTTGTTTGCTGGTTTTATGATAACATATGTTTGTCGATATTATTGGTAACCGCACCGGTATGTATCATCGGTAACCGTGCCGATATATGGATTAAATCTCGGGCCGCTGGCGCGTGATAGTAGGAGGCGGTCGGAGAACTACTTCTCCTCAGAGATCCCAGTTCGCGGACTCTTGCAGCATGCAGCAGCAGGTGGAAGAGATACGCACACAGGCGAACAGCCGTGTACGTGTGCGCTCGGAGCTTCGGCCAACTTCGAGCAGTAGAAGGAGAGGGACATACATAGTTGTTCTCTTTCTTTTGTTATAGCTATAGCTATAGCTAACATTGCCGGCCGCCGATCCGCGAGAAGCGTGCCTAGCCTGTTTCTTGTGCGTAGCTCATATGTTCCTTCTCTCTTCCTCTTTCTTTCTCTCTCTCTCTCATACTTAAATGAATATTACTAAGGCTGCCTTCCTATATTTACTGCCAATACTGGAAATCTATAGCATAAGTGACGTGAAGTATAGATTTTTAATACTGGCAGTAAATTTCGGAATGCAGCCAAAATAAGTCTAAAAATTTAATGGATACATATAAAAGATATAAGAATAAAATCAAATTTAGTTATATTGATACTACCAAATCAATAGATCAAATATATTGAAAATCAAATGTAATAAGTAACAAAAAGCAACTATTTGTATAATAAATATTATATAAGCAAGAAGTATTATTTTAAAATTTCTAGTTTTTAATTATTTCACACTACAAACTATCAAATATTAAGAATATAAAATAAACACAAAACCCATAAAATGTAATTATTTTCTTAACATTTATTAAAACTTATTACAACAAAAAATTTATCTCGTATAAAACACTTTGGCAACAAACACTGCGCTTTCATACATAAAGAAAAATAATATAAATAATAATATAAATAAAAATATAAATAACAATATAAACAACAGTATAAATAACAATATAAATGTATAAAGATTACATAAAAAACCATATAAGAAAACCATATTAAGAGTTTTCGAGATTTTGAGATCTCAAGAACGGCTAAACCGATCAAGTTCGGTCTACACTCAATCGAAAGTTGAGGTCGAGGCACGAAAAAAAATATTTCTTGGTTTTTTTCCTCCGTGCCTTCCCAACGGAGATATCTGGATACAAATACGAAATTCTCGAAAAACTAGGTTCACATCACATTAAGAAACGTCCAAGTCGGACAGCATGACTTTACAGACTTTGCCGCCAGAGCGAAACGTGTATCTCCTCTTGTCATCACTATGTGGCGACACTTTTGTGCACAAGTCAAGGTTTATCTGTATACGTTTAATTTGAGAAGAGAATTTTCCTGCGTATAGGGAAAAAAAGCAGGCAAAGTAGCGTAGGGAAAGCGTTGTGTTTGGGATTGTTGCTGGAACACAATCGGAGACAGCTAGAGACATCGGACAGCCAAGTCTGTAAAGTAAAGAAATTTTTTAGTAAGGAAAGTGCGCGAAATTTTAGCTCATTCGGTTTCTTTTCTCAAATTGAACGCAGTATATATGTATCAAGAAGCACGGTAGTGCCTCGCGCTATGTGCGCAAAGTGTATGCGCGCTGCGCGAGGTATCACGTGCTTCATTTATATGCAAGTAGAGTCGCTGAGAAGATAATTATACACATGCTGTAAAGATAATGTGAGAAAGCAAAATAGAAAATATGATATATGTAGATATAAGTAGATGTACTTTGAATATTATGCGCATGTGCAGTGACATATAATACATAGAGTCATTCTACAATGAATTGAAAATATCCCGTTGCCAGTTTATTTAGCAACTACGAAAAAAAAAGTATTATTTGTGGTTGCGCTTTGTCGTTACGGTTGCTAAAAAAAGTTGGTCAACTTTTAACTTTTGTTAACAGCAACTGGAAACCGCAGCACGTAAAATAATACTTTTTTCCTAGTAGTCGCAACTGGCGACAGAACATTTTCAACTTATTGTAGAATGGCCCATAGAGAGACAACAGAGACTAATATAAAAAGTTGTGTTTAATTAAATAAGAAATATAAAAAATATAAAAAAAAATAAAAAAATAATATATTGTATATAAGTAAACCAAGACTAATTACTTAGGTATATAAAAATTCAGAGAAAAATAGGATGAGAAGTAAATATTAAGAAGTGCATTGTGTTGCAGTAACAAAAGTGTTTGTCAAACCCATATTCTATAAAAATGTGTGACATCCGAACAAAATACCTTTTCAAAGAAAGGTAAAAAAAGTACACGCGCAACTCGTATCTCTAGAAAAAGTATTACTATAAAAATCTTCTACAAGATCTATTCTACAAAAAAATGATATCAATAAGTTACGCCAAGTAAAATCTTTTATACATTGTTACAAAAATATATAAAATATTATGTAAAACTTTGTAAGTTGTTTTTTACGTTGTAAAATAGAAACTATTCTAAATCAATAGAAANGTTAAAATATTGTATGACCACTGCACTTTTTATATAAAACACTCATTGATGTAAGAAATGACTTCGCCTTGCGTTCNAAAATCTTAAACTATGTCGAATCATACATATAGATTTCGCTTTGTGTGAAAAGTCAAAAACTCATATAGAATGTTTCAAAATAAAAAATATTTAATGTAAAAAAACTTGGCGAGGCTGCACTCTGTCTTTAGTTTTTTATGCAGCCGCGCTAAGTTTTTTTACGTTAAATATATTTTATTTTGAAACATTTTACATGAAGTTTTGACTTTTCACACAAAGCGAAATCTATATGTATGATTCGACATAGTTTAAGATTTTNGAACGCAAGGCGAAGTCATTTCTTACATCAATGAGTGTTTTATATAAAAAGTGCAGTGGTCATACAATATTTTAACNTTTCTATTGATTTAGAATAGTTTCTATTTTACAACGTAAAAAACAACTTACAAAGTTTTACATAATATTTTATATATTTTTGTAACAATGTATAAAAGATTTTACTTGGCGTAACTTATTGATATCATTTTTTTGTAGAATAGATCTTGTAGAAGATTTTTATAGTAATACTTTAGAAAAAGTCCTTTTCTAGAGATACGAGTTGCACGTGTACTTGGCGCCTTTTTTTACCTTTTTTGAAAAGGTATTTTGTTTGGTTACATGATAATATTTCTACTATATTAAAGTGTAATATTGCAATGGAAAAACAATATTACTGTGATATTGTAGTAATATTACGTGCTATGTGGAGTACTAACGACATATCGACTTACGACGACATACAACGGCGTCTGAAAGATGTACAAAAGACATATAAATGACATTGAGAGCGGTACATACATTGTATGTACAAACGATGTCTACTAAACGTCCTTGAGACATATTTGATATGTCATCTGGAAGTCCGTACATGTCGACGTCCTATAGACGTCCATTGGACGTAGAATTGTTGTGTGAGATATGTCTATATCCTTGTCGGTTCCACCAAATGATACTACTTTCTGGACAGCATAGCAGACGACAGCGGTTGAGCAGCCGAATTGAAGGTTACTCGCCGGTTCAGCACCTTTTTAAACGCTGCGTAAGCAGTTTTAGACATAGGTATTGTGCCGATAAAAGAAACAAAGAAAGGCCAGGCAGAATTACTATACGACACCGGAGCTGTACAGTGTCACTAATTCAATCAAAGAAAAAATATTTGAAGAGAAAAATATCGAAAAGACGAAAGTAGTATGTGGCCCGTTATAGCGCGTCAAAACAAACCTCCTCCATCTGACCTCCCCACCACTATTGGCAAAAGTGCCCCAACACTTTGGTTTCACCCTTTCCGTCAGGATTCCCCCATTTTTTCTGACTAGAATCCACGCCCTGGTAGAGGGGCTAGATAGGTGACATGATTTATGTTTTTTTTATGTCCTTTTTTATAAATTGTTTATAAATATGTTGTAGCAAATAGAGTATATTTTTGGTTGTACATTGAATATGGATGCAAGAAGAGGGAAGGAAAGTTTGAGTGTAATAGTTATTAAAAAGAAATTCGGCGTGAAGCGTAAATGGTGATTCAATGTTGTTGCTTCGAGCATTGGAACATGTATACGGGCTGAAGCTGAGCATGGGTAGAAAGCGAGGGAGTAAATGTAAGGGCGAGGATGGGATCGGGCCCGGAAAGGACCAATGAGCGCGTGGTACGATATGGCTCTCAATGGGAGAAATTAAGGGATAGCTGGAGCTAATGTTAGGATCCCGGGAAGGAACCAATCAGCGCTTGGTCCGGTATGGCGCGTCAAAACAAACCCCTATCAGCAAGCGTCCCTGGCTCCGGCCGAGATAGTCGGTGGGACCGGTCGAAATAGAGATAGGGTTTGTAAATCTTTGATAAAGGTTGACTTTTTTTGCGAGGCTCTTATTTGATGGAATGATAAGGAAAATGGGTATGTGACTCTTGGCGATAAGGAGTTTCCCGTGCGATTATGGAATGTTTTCTTAAAATGTTTGGGCGTGCACGAACAGGCGCATGCAGGTTTGCGTCTCTCTGGCGCCTGCTGCGTCGTGTGAAAAGCCGACGTATATTACGTCAGTGCGAGAAACTTCGAGAAAATTCTACGAGAGTTTTGTTCGCATGGATATTCAATAAATAAAATGTTAATTTAAAAAATTTGTTTGTATATCTTTTCATAAATGAGTTTAGGAGCAGGTTTCTTGGAAAAAATAAAAGAGAACAACACGCATGCTTATTCGATACAAATTTGGATATATTGTAAATATATAAAAGAAAATACATTACATTTGTTTATTGATATGTTTTACAGTGTTGAATAAAGTGTTCGGGAAAGCGGGTTTGTACATTATTGAATTTTATAAAGAATATTTTACAAAATAAGCATACAATTACTTTGTCGTTGGCGCCGAAATTTCCGCAAAACAATTGTGAAAATTGGGGAAGGCTATACCCGCGAGCCATAAAATAGAAAAACACACAGCAATAATGTCCGCACGTTTACGAAAAATATCCTTGAAGTTGAGTCGTGTTCCATGTGTGTGTCGTGGAGTTTCTTCAAAGTTGCAGAAGAAAACGATGGGAATCTGACGATGGTATTCTATAGCTGTCGAAGTATGTGGCGTATTCGTTTCCATCGAGGAAGAAAGCAACCTAATGGGTTCCTGGTCGATTGTGATTGTCTGTGTTAGCGACGATTGCTGTCCACTTTGTCCACACCCTGGGCAATCTGTCGGCTGGATAAACTCCCGTGTGTCCAAATATTTGCAGTTGTTGCAAGGCTTGCAATATTTTTTTTGTATTCATTTTTTTATACAAGTAGTCGCGAGAATACGGAATGAATTGAGTGTATCCCTCTTGTATCTCTTTTTGTACAGCGTTTTTTTTTGAGGCAGGGCGTTTTCACTGGGCAATCAACTTTACTGTACATATCTTCTTCTTCTTTTTCTGTTAGTTGTTCTTCCTCTTTCTCTTTTGTTTTGTTGTCAGTAGAAGAAGCTGATTGTATCATGCTGAACTCACCGGCAACAAAATCGCTATCGCGTTTTTCTTCTTCTTCAATTACAACGCTATTTAACCAGCGTTTTAACCAAAAGGCGTTCCGTAAAGCGCAACTAATGTCGGGTGCTCGAACTCCGTGATACGAACACTGTGATATGTTCTCGTCGCTTTCCGAGATAGATTTGAACGATGAAGAGACGGCTTCCAGATTATATATATTTTTAGATAATAGCTTTTGTAATAAATCCACTTTTTCCTTGCCTCTGGTGTAGATGACGGAGACGTATTTGGTGACTTCTCGAAGATGTCTCGTGAGATATTTGAGATTGGTTTCCCCGTCAAACCACTCAATGCCGTGATAAATTCGCGAAAGCCAATCGTTGCACCGTTTTGATTTTTGCGGCAATTTGGTGAACAAAAACAGAAGCATCAAGATCTAGTTTCCAAAAATTGGGCGGTCTACCGCGACAGGAGCCACTTCCTTTGAAATAAATTCACACACGACACCGCGGAAGCCTTGCATTTCTATTATCACAGCGCCTTTATACAAATATAGCTAAGTCTAAACCAAACTAAAATTTCTCCACAAAACGCTTGAGACAAAAGGCGTAGTAGAAAATAGGATGGGAACAAAATATCTTGGTTTTTACGCATGTGCACAGCGGGAATATGATTATCCGTTATAATCTACAATGATTTGCCGCGAGGAATCGATTTCTAAAACACTGTCGAATTCCGCATAAACAATGCTGTTAATAGTCGTTTCAAGAGTTTTTTCGAACCGTGCTTCACTTTGCAAACTATCGTGTTTCACGAGATTCTAATGCTCGACGCAATTGGCCGATAAATCGGGGGTGAGATCAAAAGCAAAGACTGTGTATCCGTGAGCATAATCATTTCTGCTTATAGCATTGCCTTTGTTCAGAAAATGGATACCCGTCCCTGAGAAAAAAGTATGAAAAGCATCGATGTAAAGAAGGGCGTCCCTTGAAAAAGAAGGTTGCAGCGGTCTAGTAGGAACTTGCATTTCATCAACGTAAAGCGACAGGAAATTTATATTAAAGTTTTTAAAAGTAAACGGATTAAGGCGGCTATCGCCGTTAAACGCCTTATTTTCGACGAAACCGATTATCACTCGCTTCGGTAATTGACCGAGTACACTATCAATTGATTCACCCACCACTCCTCTGTGGATTGTAAACGTTTTAACTTTGACTCTCGTGAGAGGATACTTTGCAGTGGTTTTGCTCAGCATTTTAGCATGAACTACAGGGTCTTTCAGATTAAACGCTCACGCAACAAACATAAAAAACTCCTACAAAAATGAACCGATTTTTATTTGTTATACACGAAAAGAAAGCTTATTTTAGGATATTTTCGATGTGACCACCGTCATTTTCAACAACTCGTTTTAATCTATGAACAAAGTTCATCATACATAACTCTAACATTCCCACTTTGATGCTATTAAAGATCTGCGTAATTTCCTCTTTAAGTTCTTCCAAAGTTGTCGGATCCACTCGTGTGGATTTTCAGTACTCCAAATACGGCAGTTTTGTTTGTTGACTACCCGTTTAGCCAGAAATGTGCTTCGTCGCTGAATTATATGTATGGAAGATTACCGCGCTTCTGACTGAGATACGCGCCGAAGGTCGTTGCAAATGCGAGCCGTTTCTCTTCGTTGAGAGGGGAAAGCGTTTGAAGCATCTGGATTTTGTAGGGGAACATGTCGATGTCTTCCGTCATCATTCGGTACGTGGTCGAAGACGACACCCCGATCTCCTGAGCTAAACGAGTCAAACTGGTGCGGGAATTGGCGCGGACTCTCTCTTGCAACTGCTCGATGTTTTGCGGCGTGCGCGCAGTTCGTTTCGCGCCACATTTTCCAACTCTATCATCGAGAACGCTACCGGTTTGTTCGAACTTCTTCACGAGACGTAAGATTACACTTTTTTNAGGCAATTTTCGACGATGAACATTAAAACTCTTACCGTAAGAGGTCAGAGTTTGAGCGAGGTTATGATTAGTCGAGTAATACGTTTTCACAAGAAATACGCGTTTCGTTAAATCGTACATTTTGACACTATAAACAAACTTCACCGACTTAACCAGTAGCCGAATATTTTCGTCCCGAGTTGGGGAATTCAGTGTTACCATCGATGGAGCAAAAAAAAAAATTTTTATAGGAGTTTTTTATGTTTGTTGCGTGAGCGTTTAATCTGAAAGACCCTGTACTAAGACTTCAGTGCTTAGTTTTGCTCTCCTTTATGATCAAGGTAGCGTCTACAATATGTACTTTTGTTTGCGGCGTAAGTTTTATGAGACAGAAAGAATCTTTCGAGCGGATGAGTCTTAGGCGCATTTCCACGCCATTAATCAAGAATTTATCCTGATTGAAAACATCGCAGTGAAAATGTCCTATCAGATCCACAGGACGGTTATTTTTGAAATAATACGTGCGTCTCACAAGAGCGGAGTTCTCATTTGGGGCATCGAATCCCGAATCCATTTGCCCCGGGGGATCACTATCCTACAAACAGGTGGTGAGATGAAAAAATTTTGCCTCTGAAGAATAATTCAACAACATCTCAAGATAAGCTCGATACGTGTAAGCATTGTTTAGAGGCAACACAATTTTTCGATTAAAGTACACATCGATTTGATTGAACATGGAATGTAAAAAGTTATTTACAGACTCTACTTTATGTTCTGCAACACCGACGCCCGAAGTTGTAGCCGAATTAGGCGGAGTAACCGTTGCTTCGGCGGTGTTCGCAGTATTACGCAAAGAGTATGTGATCTATGTAGAGATCTATGTAGTCTTCTCCATGGCCCGGCACGACAAACTCTATGGGAGCCTCGTCCGCGAGAGTCGACAAAGGTTTGTAATGAATCTATTGCGAATTTTCGACTGGTTTGAGTGGGCGGTAAAGTGAAAAGATCAAGTTCGCTCTTGAAACATTCACACAAGTGAGTATGAAGAAAAAACATTTTGCCTCGTCTATGAGAATATATCGCTCATGGTGCGTTTCTTACTCGCGCGACGGTTGTTTGCGCTAATCTTTGTCGCACGTTACTTCTTCTTTTTCTTCCGAATCCCTCTGTTCGTTGAGTGTTTAATTGCTCCAGTTTTCTTTTTTTGTTGCGTAGCAACGGAAGATGAATTTTTGCTGGTACTAGTACGACGACGGCGACGACGACGGCGCTTGATTGCGCGAAGTGCACAGGGAGCTCTCCTGAACCAAACTGGCCCGGGCGTTTCTTCGCAAATATATCCCTCGCATTTATTAAGCTGGTTATTTTTTCTTTTGCTTGTCTTTTGAGATTGTCACGTGATTCCTTGAAACAAGCGTTAACCGCTTCTTTTAGCGGAATATTGTTATCACCTACATCGTCTATTATTCTCACACCGGTGCGTAGAGTTTCTTTTCCGATTGCGCGCGCGTTGCTGGCTAGATAGGGAAGCACTCTCTTGAACAATCCGCCAAAAAAGCTTTCGATACCGTGACCGCGCTGATACGTCGATCCCTCGAAAACTCTCGGAATTCCGCCTCCGCTCTGCATCTCGTAATATTCCATATAATGAGCCATATTCTACTCAAATACGCGTCTAAAGTGTAACGTTACCGTCGACGTCCCGAATTTGAATGGAATAAATTTACCAAACTGATTTCTTATATCTATTTCTATCACGCGGAAATTTCTTTTACGAAGCAGAATATAATTTCCAGACAAGTAAGGTTTCACCTGATTAGAACCGTACTTATTTGCGGTAGTATTAGTAATTATACAAAGAAGCGGCGTTAGCGCATCTCCGGTTATGTACGGCTCGCAAATGTCGCAATAAACAAATAACTTGTTGGGGATAGCACGGGCCAAACTGAATGGTTCAAAACTGACGACACCGCCAACCCTGTCTATTACGAAAGGTGTATTAACAGAGATTGTCTCAAATCCGAGTATACGACGTAATTTGTCGCTAAGCTTTACACTATGAATTTGATTGCATTTAGTTTCTTCACATGTAAGCAATATAAAAACTTTATTAACATGTAGCGGATTCAGTGACCATTTAATATGAGCTTTTTCTCGCGAGCACGAAGACTTCATAGCTTCTACAAGATTAGCTTCTGAAGAATAAACCTCTGATGATATTGGAATATTAACTGACGAAACCTCCGTTAGGAAAAGTATTCGCGAGCGTTATCAGGGCTTCATCCGAACGTAAATGTAAAAAACTAGCAGGAAACTGAATCTCGGTGAGAGCACCTTCCCATTTTCCCTGCAAATCTATACGACGAAGTAATTCTGTAGTAACACACAATGTGGTGGTGCGCGAAAAATAAAGCATGCTACTATTGCTCGGGAGAACTACAAAAAAGTGTTCCTCCATTACCATCATTGACGCCGTCATTGTTGTCACCTTGCGAAAGCGTTGTTAAATTCGAAGCCGGGATCCACGAGTCGAATTTAGACGGATAACCTCGCCAACTGACTAGCAGTTGCCTATTACGTCCCCGTCCTTTGCTTTTTATCACCGATCAACGATAAAAGTTTCTTCTTGTAGGTTTTTAACAACAGGAGCCAGTTCTTGCTCGTAGAAAATTTCGTCTATAACCTCATCCGCTAAATCACTCAGCTTGTAAACGCGCGGATTTTGCCACTCGAGAACACGATGAATTCGAAATATCTCTTCGCTCCACTTGGCCTCGTATCCCTTCTCAACGGCGGCTTTCGCTCTACTGACACGTAGAGAGATCGCCGACGGAGTATTTAGCTGTTTTTGCCTCGAATCGTTATTTTTTCCATCAATGCCGCGCGTTTTCGCACGCAAAATTCGCGTTTTCCGTCGTAACGTCCACAGGTTTTATGCGTATGGAGGAGTAAGGCGTATGGTTGTACGCGTGTACAATATTCTGCAAGACATCAATGTAACGTTTCGTGTTTTTGTGAATAAAATAACGCCACATGCGCTCTTTTAGCGTTCTATTGAAACTCTCTATCACGCTGCTTTAATGTTCGGATTACGCGCCACACGGATATGAATTCCTTCTTCTTTGAGAAACTTTTGCAACGGATGCGCGATAAGTTCTTACCTTTGCAGATATACGGGTCTTTGTCCGGCACTTCTCGAGAGCACGTGTTGAAACGCGCGAAGTACTTGATTTCCCGTTTTGTCTCGCAACGTTTCCACCCACACGAATTTGCTGAGTACGTCGATAACTCAGTAGATAACAATTTCCGTCGTTATAGCTTTGCAGATTTCGCAATTCTATCAAATCAGCCTCTCAGAGATCGTCAATATTTGTCACGTTGTAATGCAGTCGGAGAAATTTTCGCCGCACAGCTCGATGTAGCGTGTAAGCATCTTGCAAACGAAGCCAGCGAACAACGTCTTCGCGCGAGTAATTCGGTTTAGCGGCTTGTGACAAATTTCCCGTCGATGAATAATTGGCGTAATGCACGGGGTTATAATACAGATTGTCAAGCGTTTTGTTTGTTCCATTTCGTCCTACGTGAGCAACCGTCTTGGAATCCCGATTTGCATCTTCTTCTTGTTCTTCTTGTTCTTGTCGGTGGTGCGGTAATCACATCCTTCTTCTTCTTCGGCTTCTTCTTGTTCAATATTATGCGGGGATTTACGCTTTGCTCTTTTTCCTCTTTTCGCAAAAGGCGTAAATATTTAGGATTTCCCACGTATTGAGAGAGCGTGTTTGTCGCGAAGTAAGTGTGCGAAATGAATGGCTCCCGTTATTCCAGCGGTTTTTTTTCTTGCATCGCGTCGTTTACGAGTTCCACAATATTCGTTTCCACTAATTTCGGACTCTTGGTCACAATACCGCGTTCGTTCCATGTTATCTTGACGAAAACAGCCGCTTTGATCAGATGATTTAAAAGCATTTGCGCTTTGAATCATCTGATCGGTAAGTTTTCGGAATTGTTTCTTTCTTTGTTATGATTTTTCGTTTGCGAGAGCGCAACAACGTTGCGCTACCGCTGCTGCTGTTAAATAAAGTATCTGCAAACGATACAATTTTCTTGTTCTTCGGAGACGACTGACTAATCCAATGATGATTATTATTATTATGACGCAGGGGAATTGAATAATGTTTTGGTAACTCATGTGCGGGGGATGCTGACGATGTTTGAGGCGAAGCGTTCGCTGATTCTTCCGCGTCGAGAAATACTTCTCTCGTTTCCTTGTCCTCCTTCTCCTTCCCTCCCCCTTTACCGGTCGCAGCGGTTGTTTCTATCGCGGAAGGATCTTCTTCTTCTTTGCGAGAACGCTTTCTTGCTTTTCGGATAAAATATACAATAGATACCGGCAAAGTACTTTGCTGTACCATTTCCATCTTTCACCTTCATCGACAGGAGTCGGTGAATCGAGAATGCGTCTCATCTCTGCGTCGAGACGCGAGAGCACGGTTCCAGAAGTCCGAGTAGTATTAGCAGCGGTTTCCGTATTTTCCCCCGCCGTCCGTTGTTGCATTCTCTCGAGATTATCCGTGGAAATCAGCACCATTTTTGTAGCCCGTTCCATGATTACTCAATAATTCAAGATAATAAAGCTCCGAGTATAGGCTCGATGATGTACGGTAAAAAGCCTCCTTGTTGCACCAGCAGCTTTCTCTTACACCTTCAAGTACTTCTTCGTTCCACGATACGTCGCAGCGTCGTTTTGTATCGGATTAGTCGCTTCTTCTCTCCTTTTTCAAGCGGCACGTTACCTCTGAGTGTATTGTGAACGCACTTGCGAATACACGCGATGAATTCGTTATTAGCGTTTCGCAGAAAAGCAGCGCGTTGATTTTTATTTAGAAGACACTGTACCTTCCGAAGACAAATATTTTTCTCGCCGAGAGAGCGCCTAGCTCTAATATGTACCGTCTCGCTCCTTTGATGCTGGTTCTTCTTTCGCTGCTGCTGCTGCTGTTCTTTTGTCGCCAACGGCATTATAGCTTCGAATGATGCCTTTCATACGCGTGCTTTACGTTTTTATACGGTTGGTTTTGCAGATCTGCGGGGTACGTACACGTAATTACGCAGATTGTTGGGAAAAATACACTTTTGAAAACAATATTCGTCTGGTGTCGATTGTTTCAAATCGAGCAGTAAATAGCCGTGAGGAAGCGAAGTGGCGTAATACGCTTTTTCCAAGAACTTTGCGTCGTCGGGATAGACTTGGCGCGCAAAATGGCGAATTTGCGATCGTGTGGATTCTTGAAAACCAAAATATAATCTGCATTCAACGAAATGCCGCGTTGACCGCGTCCCTGATGAAAGAGATTCTGTGAAATAAGTATAACGCTAAGATTTTTATGATGGCTACCCTTGGTAAACAAATCAACGATCACTTCGCACGATGACGATTCTCGCATAAGATCGTCGATTATTATTAATTTCGCACAAAGCGGATCGTTCGAGTAATCTTCCGGGCGGGGTAGTCCTTCGCGAAACTTGATTTTACATTTTCCTGTCATCTCGCGTTGCAACTCNAGATAGGCTTCTTGCCACTCGCCGTAATAAAATAAAATTCTCCCGAATCGAATATTCGCCATTTTCGGCAAATAACGGAGAAAAGTCTTTACAAAAATTGTTTTCCCGCATCCCGTAGGGTCGCAAAAAATCGATGTCCAGGGATGTTTCCAGCGCACGTCCATTTTGAAGACTGTGCGAATTGCCGCTCGTAATAATCTTAAATTAAACTGTTTTGTTTGCGACGATGAGCTCACCATCGCGCGTGGGGACTCCGCAGCGGCCGCGGTTCAGTGCGTTTTGCCGCGACAACGAGCTAATTTTTGTCGCGAGTGGTGAGCTTATTCCAGCCGATTTAAAAAGCTGTTTTCATGAAAAATTAGTTTATATTAGCGCGCGTACGTGCGCAAGATAAGCTCGTCAAATGCGCACGTTAATATAAGCTTATAGCGTTCTTTTGTTGGGCTTATATCAAACAGTTGGTTTCTAAGGATAAGAGAAAAAGAGATAGGGAAAAGAAAATCAATCTTTTCTATAATTTAGTTTCAATAAAAATTTAATAACACTAAAATATTACTTTTTACAAAATGTTTACAAATTCTATTGCTTACCTTAATCTACTATTACTACTAAAATTAAATAAATAAATTTATTTTTATACGGGATATATTCTTAAAATAACTTACATTTTATAGTTTTCTTTTATTATATACACAAAATGCCTGCTTACATAATTTCCTATTTGTTACAGACGGAAAACATATATACACAATTTTAAATGCTATTACTTTTAAAATATACAAACTATTTATTTACAAGAATGTAACGCGCGAAAAGAAAAAGACTTATTCCACGTAACCATATGGAAAAAAGCGTTGTTCGTCGATAAATCTACGCTTCAGCAAAACCGGCGAGCATGTTTTTGATTCGTCCCGCGTCACAACCTCGTGAAACGCAGTACGACAAATTGCCCTAAAATATAGATTTATCGACATATTTTCTCCTTGTTTTTTTCTCCTTCTTTGCATTAACATGTCTATAACACTAGTGAAATTAATTATGCGGGAGGTTGCAGAATTGAGGGTTATTTTCTTGATTTTACTTCCCGCGCGCTACCGTCCCAAGTACGAACTACATACGCGTAAAATTTCGGGCCACCGGATACGAACGACTCGATGCATTTATCGCGCCCGTAGCCTTCGAGCTCGTCCGTCATATCGCCCAAGAAATTTCTCGTACGCGGTTCGTATTTGCCAGATTCACTGCTGCTTACATAAATACACGAATCTGTATCGCAATAAAGAACGCGCTCGCCTAAACGTCCTAAATGTTCGTACAGTTTCAATCGCGCCTATGCCGTCGTGTACGCCGCTATTATCACGTTGGTAATCGGAGAGGGTACGACCGCCTCGTCCCGCATTCGCCACGAAACATATTACCTCGTCGTTCACGAGTAATATATATCGTGTACCTCGTGCTCGGAGCTTGACAATAGCGATACGAAACGTTCCTGCGACTTTACCACATCGGTACTCGTCAAATTCGATCGTTGCCCAAATTTTCCCCTAAACAAATTGAGGCACAGCTTTGCGACCGAGCGTAAGCCTGGATTTTGCACGATGTTTGCTCTATCTAGAGCGATAACCTCGACTTTGTATTCTTGAAGATATCGCTCTTTAGTATCCTTACCCACGCATTTGCTTGTACAACCGCTCGCCTCTTGCTTCACTTTGAGGAAACAGTTAATGTATTTGGTAAATAATTCCCCCTGACGAGTATCAGCGTCGTATCGACTCGTCTCGTATTGCCATATGTCGCTTGCCGCAGTCACGAGATTACCCTTTTCCACAGCTTTGCGTAATTCGCACCATATCCACACATCTTCGAATTTGCAATCACGCGGATTGTCATGCGAGCACCGGGTCTGCGAGAAGTTTTCGCAGCAACTGCGGCAGAAGGCGAACAACAGTTTGCCCCGCACGCAGTAAGGGAGTACGGGGTGAAAGAGATTGCGCGGAGGGAGCACTCTACAACGCACAAGACCCTCGACCGCGGAAAAATCGACACCGAGCATCGCTTCAATGAGCGAGGCACACTCTTTCTCTCCGACGAGAATTTTTGGATGTCCAATTGGGAAAGCACCGGTTTTGAATACGTAAGAGTACAGAGAATACACGTTTCCGTAACGTATTTTCTCCGTACCCGTAACTTCGCGCCGAATCGCAATGTTTTCCGTTCAACCGGAAAACGCGTCGCGCGGTGAGAGCGGTTCAGCTGCGAGCATCGGATGTTGGTCCAAAAATTTTTGCATTTCCCGATTTTCCCGCATATTGCAATCAAAAGCGCACTCTCATTTCTCCGTCACAATGTAGCCCCGTTTGCGAAGACGCCATGACGTTGTCAGCGTGCGTTTGTATCGCGAGTTCATTGTATTGTACGCTTCGTGTTCCGTACAAAAACGTTTGTCGCGTTTTGTTTTAAAACACGCGAGACACCCGTACCAAAAGCAGCCGTAGTATTGCAACACGTGACGTTTGCCGTTTGCCGTCTCGTAATATCTGTCGACGGGAATGCCTCCGTCTTCCGCGATACGATGTTCTCGTCCATGACTCGCGTGAACAACGGCGTGACCGAGCTCGCGCTCTTTCCACACCAGCCACTGCAAAGCTTTGCGGGATTGCGTATCCGCGAGGCGATATCCCCCACGAAGAATAACGCCGATCTCTTCCTCACGTAAAAAGTTTTTGCGGAAAACTCGCATACATGTGGAAGCGATAGTCTTGCATTTCTCAAACGGACATACGTTTCCTCGCTCGAGAAATATCTTGCGGAAGGCCATGCACGCTCGCCGCAGGATATCAACGTCGTTACGACAATAACGCACTATCTCGCGTTGAAAATCAAAGATTGCGTTTTTGCGCGTGTGTTCCGCATGTCACGACAAAAACCGCGCGCGTTTTTTGCTAGACATACTATCCGACGCGTAATATTTAACAGGTGATAACGGTCCAACATACGACTGATTCGCGAGAGTAATAAATAAATATGGAAAATATTTTTTTTCCACACCACTCCGCAAACCGAAAGCCTTCGGCAACGCTGACAAACGCATCGGCATGTAGTTGATGTTGTCGATAAATTTCGCACGCCCGACTGTTAATATGATGATCTTCGTCCCGTTTATTATTACTCGCAGATCAAAATCGACACGTTTTTCCACAATGTAACGCAAAATGAACTGAGAGTCAAACGCCTTAGCGTTGTGCGCAATGCAAATGATCTGCTTGAAACATTTCGTTGTTCTCGTAGCGAAATCGACGAATTGCTTCACCGGATCATCGCGAAATACGAATTCGCGCACACCGCACCACCGACAACGCACCGTCATGTTGTCCTCATTTGCATACGTGACACAAATCTGCTGCGCGACACAAAGAGTGGGCACGTGATTTTCACAGACGCGGTACCTTCGAGCGTCTCGTCTTGCCGGGTCTCAAAATCGTAAAACACGAATGCGACGCGCGCGTTTTTCTTCTTATCGGTGAAATCTTTGCGTGCAAGAGGTCGAATGTAACAAATATGGTTCACCTCTCGCCGCAAACTGCAAATGTTACAAAACACGACGCCGCGTTCGTGCCCCGTACCCGCTGTTTGGTACAAACGCCCGCAATCGTCATAAAATTGCAAGGTGCTGCACACGCCCACCCGGCCATCTCCGTACGATTTTTCGGCTCGGTGACACTCGAGACACTCGCGTCTGTAAAACATTTTTTTGCATCGCTTCCATTGAAGTAATTCTACTTTTCCGATTCGCACGACGACGCACCGCAACAACGCGGACATTGATGCGAGCACTGATGAACTCGTCGTCCGGGACGATAAGGCAGGTTGCAAGGAATGCAGTATCCTTTTCTCCTCGCCGCCGCTCTTAAATTTAAAATCGGGGAATAGTGACGCGAATCCTTGCAATAAAGAATATTTAATCGTAGCAAGAATTTGCGTCCGAGAGAGACGAGCAACGCGCTACCGTCGCACAACGGTTCCTCGCATTTTGCAAAAGCAGAAGAAACATATATAACTATGGCTATCCCCTCGACGGCAAGGTAACGTTGAAACTGCTTGATTTCTTCAATACCGCATCCGTCGTTTGGGATGGAGACACCCGCTCTTTCTATCAACTCCCGCGTCTATTGACGTTTTGTAAGCTAGAGTTCGAGCGTCTCATTGCTTTCCATCGCTGATGTAACTCGCCCGCGCGGGCGTACCTCGCTCGATGTATACCTGTGCGGCAACGAGCAAGCGAGGGAAACAGAGCTCGTCGCTATCCGTTATTGTGAGAATCGAGCGTTTCCCGATTCCTATTGCATCCAGAGAACAGCCTCCTCTACCCGACGGAGAGTGGACGGTGCATACGCGTATCGAAAAGATGCAGCGATGTCTATCTCTCCGTTACTTTGCGCAACCGACCTCATGAGAGACCAAATATTCTTATGAGTCAAGTCACGCGCAGGGCGGAAAGAAAGACCCGCTGCACCGTTGGTCAAAGTCGGGGCGTCGAACCACACCCCGACGTAATTACCCGGCCCCGCAAAATATGTTCGCGTATCCATGAATTTCGCGAAATGTACCCTCTACCTATTCCACTATTTCGGCACCATCCCGAATTTCGCGGATCTCGAATGTCCCCCTCGTTTCCTATTATCCCGAATTTCTTAAATCTACGCTCGTTTTCCGCCTGTAATATTATAAATGTATAATTATTATTTTTTCCGACCTGCTCGCCTCTGTTGTTGTTGTCATCGGCGGAGCTGTCGGTGTCGGGGGTAACGGCAACGGTGTCGAGAGCGGTGCTGCCGGTGTAACGCACCCCGATGTTGGTGATGTCGTTGTCGTCGTCATCACTGTTGCTGCGCTCGTTGTTGGCGCCGTTCTGATTACTACTATTTTCCCGCGCAGCTACAGCTCCGCCGCCGTATTGTACTGTAAATAAAAATAGCTTAATACAAAAATTCTCAATATATTAACAAACGATTATCAAACGGCGTTACAGAATAAACGATCTAATAATTGATACATTAGACAGACGCTTCAATTATGATTGATTAAATCTATATATAACGTATTGTATATAATGTATTGTAAATATTATATTGTTATAGTAATAAAAATTCAGGCTAAATTTAATGAAAAATATACTAAGTGTGGAAAACATGACTCTTCTTACCACGTCAATTTCTACTAACAAAGGGAGCACCAAAAGTGGTTATCGTGAAATTCGATGCCAATTTTTTTGGTAGTTCTATAGGTCAAAAAAGTTGTTCCGTGTTCGGCCGTTTGTTCCAATAGGCCTAGTTTTCAAGTTTTTAATTTTGAAAAAACACGGCTTTCTTAGGTGCACCGGAAAAGTCCGTTCCGTTAAGTCTATTTGCAATCGGCTTCGAGTGGATCAGTGAGTTAGGTGCGTGCATCGTAACTCGAGGCATGCGGGTTCAAATCCTGCAATCAATAACATTTGTTTTGTTCTTGTTGAATGTATTTTACATTGTTATATATGTTTTTGCATTTTATTTAATGTGTATTTAAAATTATATGTAAGAAATATATAATATAAAGTTTTGAATATATCGGAGAGGAACAAAACAAATTAAAATCTTATTGTAAATGTTGTTACAGAAAGTTATTTATTTAGTATTTGATTTATTTGACGTACAGTGTTGAGAGTAATACATATCCTAAAAACACGGAGAACATTGAAATTTTCTATAATTGGAACATTGTATAAACGACATCATGTCACATGAACATTTATTTTTCCGAATGTCTGGTGGAAAACGAATCTGATTTACATTAGAAAATACAGGTTTTTCCGAAGTCAATTTTGAAGCGTACCATGCAAATCGAATCATGTTATTGAAAAAGTTTGATGACAATTGTGAATGTGTATCAACAAATGAATCTTGATCGCGTCTTCTCGGGTTGACAGTTGACGGTTTTGTTGCAAAATATGTGTGCAATCCTGTATTTGTTTTACGAAATTTTTTATTTGTCGAAAAAAGTACACGTCGTAAGGCTGACAAAACGGCGTGCAGTGTGGTGGAATAATATCTAGTGTTGACGTACAATTGCCTTCAATATCTGTAAAAATATTATTGATTTGTGCCGTGTTCGTTTGGCCTCCCCCAAATTAGCAAAAATTCTTCGTTTTTACAGTTATGGATTACATTTATGACAAACTTAATAATATGATCTTTTGTCAGTTTACCCGATTTTGAAGCAGTAACAACCATCGTTGCCGTAGCTTTTTGACAAATTGTTGACGATATTAGCAACACGAGGACCAAACGTGTCATTCGGCTCTTGCAACATAAGAAAACTTTTGTAATAATTTACCAGAAGCCGTTATTGCGTACTGTGCAGTGTAGCTGTGAGTAACTTTATTAAAATCACCGAGAAACACTTCTGTTGTTTTTTCTCCTTTTGTTGACAATACTCTCTTCACATCGTAACGATATTCACATCCAGTTTGATCAGTATTGATGACGTAATTCTTGTCGAAGTATGCGATTGTTTTGGCAACACGTTTTTAAAATTTGTATGCCTCTTGTAATATCGTCGCAGTATCCAATGCCTTTTTAGATTTTATGTAACGTGTTATTTTTCTCTGTCGAATGTTATGAGATGCTTTAAATCGGTCTAACCATAATTTGCTTGCTGTAAAATCGAAGTCTTTAAATTGCAATGCAGCTTGAGAAGCCCATTGCTGAAGCAATCTTGTTGTGACCGATTTTTTTCACCTTTTGCTTCACGAAAACGATCAAATACCCACTTGTTAATTGCTTCAAATTTTTCTCTGGTGCTTCCACCTTTCTCGATTTCTGTACGCCACCGTAACAAATGTGATTTATTCGTTAATGCACTTTCTCTCATTTTCTGAAGTGTTTTTAAACTCTAGTTGGGGTGTTCCCTAGCTAAATTAACGATTTTAATTTTTGTTTCCAATGGCACGTAAGTTTTATTGATCTTGCTTGGAGGTTGCTCGAATTCTTCATTGTCCGATAACGACAAAGCGGATGTGCTTGATGAAGTAGTTTTGCGCGAAATTTCTGATTTCTCCGGCGATGATGCGTCAGACGTCTCCACTTCTGCACTTTTGTCGTCTATGACTTCGTTTGGTAATAATACCTCGTAATCTTCATAAAAGTCAAAATCTTCTAGTAGTTCTATAATAACTTCAGTCATTTTTTCTCCAAGAAGTTTAGCTTTAGTGTTGCTGATATTGTCGCTTGGCTTTTCTTCACAGATGTTTAAAGAACGAAGATTTTCACAACATAGTTTCAAACCGTCGGTAATATCCTGTGTATTGTACGACGACACAAACGGAAAAGTTTCAGATTCAGGATTTACATGAATAATAGATGCACTACTTGTACCTGGTGTATTTTTGCTTTCCATTTTCAAATGTTCGCTTTTTCTTTTAAAATATCATGCACGATGCAGCTGTTTGCAAGAGCAGACGCAGACTGGATCCATACCAACAATGAACTTCCCTAAAATTTTTTATGGAATTTCTTTCCTCCCGCTCTGACAGAATAACGGTCGCTTTTATAGAGATTCTGAGCAGATACCTGACCTATGGACTGTAAATATTTCTTCACTAAAAATTCTTAAAAATACATTTTTCAAACACTATTCGAACGTGTTGAATTTTAAATATAAATTTTAAAAAATAAGAGTTATGTGGTATAATACATTCATAATTGTCATCAAACTTTTTCAATAACATGATTCGATTTGCATGGTACGCTTCAAAATTGACTTCGGAAAAACCTGTATTTTCTAATGTAAATCAGATTCGTTTTCCATCAGACATTCGGAAAAATAAATGTTCATGTGGCATGGCGTCGTTTATACAATGTTCCAATTGTAGAAAATTTCAATGTTCTCCGTGTTTTTAGGATATGTATTACCCTCAACACTGTACGTCAAATAAATCAAATACTGAATAAATAACTTTCTGTAACAACATTTACAATAAGATTTTAATTTGTCTTGTTCCTCTCCGATATATTCAAAACTTTATATTATATATTTCTTACATATAATTTTAAATACACATTAAATAAAATGCAAAAACATATATAACAATGTAAAATACATTCAACAAGAACAAATGTTATTGATTGCAGGATTTGAACCCGCATGCCTCGAGTTACGATGCACGCACCTAACTCACTGATCCACTCAAAGCCGATTGCAAATAGACTTAACGGAACAACTTTTCCGGTGCACCTAAAAAAGCCGTGTTTTTTCAAAATTAAAAACTTGAAAACTAGGCCCATTGGAACAAACGGCCAAACATGGAACAACTTTTTTGATCTATAGAACCACCAAAAAAATTTGCATCGAATTTCACGATAACCACTTCTGGTGCTCCTTTGGAAGTAACATAATAAAAACGCGTCCGGACATGCGCAATATTAATGGAACTATGTTCGATATTAATTAAAAATGAGAAATTTATTTTTATTTAATATTTCTTAGTGATATTTCTTATTTTTGATATTTCTTAATATTTAATTTTATACAGGAAAATTAAAAAAGTAAGTCATATATGCGCAGTCGATTATATATGTATTTAGAAACACGTATTTATTTATCAACAAATAGAATTGAAGTGTCTACCTAATTTATATCACTAATTGGGTATTTTATTCTCATTATTTATCTAATTATATTTTACACTTATATACAATTATATCTAATTTATTATAATTATATCTAATTATATTTTACACTTATACACAATATTATTTTGCAATACTATATAATAATTTCTAAATAATCACCTCTCGACCCTTCCACCGCTTCCTCGACGGAATCTTTATTGACGTCTTCGTCGGCGTCTTCGCCGCGCTCATTGTTGTCGGCGTCGTCGACGTCGTCTTCGTCGTCCTCGTTCTCGTTGTCGGCACCGGTGTCGGTGTCGTTCTCGTCGTCGCCGGCATCGGTATCGGCGTCGTTCTCGTCGTCGTCGTTGTCGTCGGCATTGGTGTCGTCGGCATTGCTTTCGATGTTTCCGATAAGAGCTCTGTTTCCCGCTCATGGCGTTCGTCTTCCATCTGCGCTTCCAGCCACCTTCTTCGAAGCTTCTCCACCACTCATTGACGGTGGTTTTCTTCCGCTTCCGCCAGCTGATAATGATCCGACAATGTTCCTGGCGGTCGCCTGATGTGCAATGCCATTTGCACTTCATCATTATCTGAAAAATTAATTTAATATATACATATATATATATATTCTATTTTCTCTTCATAATGTTTTAAATATTTAGATAGGTTTTTACTTATTAGAATCGGCGAGAGGAGCCGCTACAGGAGGAGCAGGAAGACGCTCCGCTTTAGCTCTATGCGCTCTTCCTACAATTTGAAAATCATCGGTTAATATATTTTTATTCTAGCGTTAATAATTCTTGTTTTACTTATATACTTACGTAGAGGAGGTTCGTTTGCTTCTTCTTCTATCTCCTCTCGTCGTCGCAAAGAAAGGCGTCCCCTCGTCCGCATTGGCGATACTCTCGCTATCGGACAAGGTTCCGCACTAGAACGACGGGGTGCAGGCGGCAACGTTCCGTGGCACCTCGATCGCATCTTGTTCCTGCTGCTGCTGCTGTTGCTGCCAAAAAGCAGGACGGGGTTGCGTTGATACAGCTTCTTTATTTGCCGTCACTTCGACACGATTGTTTACTAAATGAAGTAAAACATGCGGTATATATAAAAAGTATTACGAATGTGAAAATAATATATTCTTACGAAAATAAAACTTTTACTCACCCATATTATCGTGCATCATTTGTGCGATTAACCCTCGCACATCTTCCTCCTCGTGCTGGAGCGCCGAGCGAAATTCGACTACTTCGCACGCGATGCGCAATAGTCGAGGATCCTCGTCGAAAAATCGCAGCGCGTACAACGTTGCGAGGAAAGTATTAGATATGCGCGATATGTTGGAATAAATCTATGTTGCCTGCGTTTTCTTGTATTCGCAGCAACACACTCCGCATATGTGTTGTCATGAATATATCGAATGTACATTGCATGACATGAGTTGCAATGTCTTTTATTATTTTTTCCGACATTTTTTTAATAAAGTTATTTTCTAAACCGCACTTAGAAAATAGTACTTACTTCGAATAAAGAACACAGAACTGCAGAACACTCTGGTACTTGCATCAAACTCAGACTGTGACTTGACCATGTTACAGCAAACTTTTATACTCTTTTCACCTCCCAAAAATCACAAGCTGCCTGGACCCCCGAGTGGAGCCAGGATGTCGCAAATTTACAAACATGTACTTTAGAAAACGTATCAAGTTTTTGATATTTTTCGACACCGGGTGAAAATCGTTTAGCCACATTTTCCATAGCGTCGACAATTTTAGAACTGAGGGTGCAGTAAATGGAGACGAGACGCATATCGGACTTTTAGCCCCGACATAGTTTCTGTTTTTTTTTTTTTTGTTATCGAGATGTTTGTTGCCGGAATAAAAGACCTTTTTTAATTGCGTTCCCATAAATCATACGCTAACTACACTCCGAACCGTGACAGAGGGTCACAGATTTTGAGATATATGAAAATTTACGACTTCAAGCCAGCCTTCCAAAACAACCTTCGAGATAGACGTGTACGTGAAGACACGTCGCATCAGGATGCAAAATATAAGAGCAACTTATATCAAGGAATTTATCATTTATTTTATATGCGCGCGGATGGCGCAAACTCTTTTTAGGTTTTGTCTTTCCAGACTAGTGCGTGCGAATAGAATGGGTTTGAGGAATAATAGAACAATATACATATGTATTTATGTTGTAAAAAGACGCTATACTTTTTATTCACATTGAAACATATTTTTGTATACAAGCAACACGAAAGAAAATATTATTTCTAACGCCTTGTTAAAATAATGTGAACAACATTGTCCAAATAAATTGTACTCATTTCTAGAAATACCAAGGTAAAATACGTATAAAACGGCAAATTGTAAATTTGCGTCCGTACAGCCCGTTCGCTGTCGTTATAATTACCTCTGATTGTTAATTTGACAATGTCTGCGTTTATATAAGCTTTCGGGAGTAACAATTCTGTTTCTTGTATGAAATACTTAGAACATTCGCTAACACTAGACGCTAATGTTTCTAGGTGATTTATATACGCATTAACACATTGCGCTATATTCTGCAGACTATTTTTGCATAACGATAGAAGCTGTGAATATCTTTCGCTTCTTTGCTTTAGAACAATCCGAATCTTCTTCTCTCGCTGTCTCGCCGTTAAATGTTTCTTTTCCTCCAGACTCTTTGTGTGAAATTAATACGGCTTTCGCTCCGTACGCCGTAGTAAATGCGATTGTGATATTATTTATTACAATCGGCTCCGTCTTATATATTTATCTCCATCGAAGTACAGGCTTATTAATGACGTAGTGTCTTGAAATTTCTTTCACGCGTCAGCATCGAGCCATATAGTGTTTGTTCCATTCCCACATAGTTTAATAGCAGGATAAAAAAATCCGTTCTTTACATCCGGGAGAAATCCTACCTGAATTCTCTTTGTGTGCAAATTATTTGATCCGTACACGGTGGAAAGCAACATCTCGTGTCTCCCATTTTACTTCTCAGTGATTGACGTGTGCAATTTTGAAATAGATTCAAATTGCTGTCACCGCCATTTTTTCGCACTTTTCACTTTAACAAATATTCACAACGTAATAAGTTACCACAACTACTACCAACGCAACTGTTTGCAACAGAATAATGCTCTGCATTTTGTTACTTCGCTCTATTTATACCAACTCTGACTTCTTATGCGCATGAGTATCAACTTATTTTACTACCGCTCCTTTCGTTTAGGCGACAAATTAACAAGCATTTCAAAAAGTTATAAATTATTTTTATCATTGTCTGCAGCAAATAGTTCTTTACCGTCGCATTTATTCTGCGCCGTAGCTACTCAACCATGCACACACATGTTTATGAAAAAACATACAACAAAAAAGTTTTTTAAATAAACATTTTTATTATACATTGAATATCCATGCGATCAAATCCCTCGTAGAATTTTTGAAGATTCTCGCTCTGACGTAATATGCATCGGCTTTTCACACGACGCAGCAGGCGCCAGATAGGCGCGAACCTGTGTGACCATTGTCTAGCTTAGTCTAGTTGTTACGCGTAGATTCTAGAACTTTCCATGTTTATTTTAAGTATCATAAAAACCGACGGTTAGCGATAAAACCGTGACGCACCATCGACCCTTCGAAATATCTTACCATATAGGGCAATCTTTCGAGACAGGAAATGATTGTCCTAGCACACAGCCGAATCTAGAACATTCTAGATTATTCTCGAACATTCGAGAATGCTCTAGAATATTACCAAATAAGGAAAACTCCAGAACCTTACTTGGCCGAACTCAGGCCCTATAAAAGCGCGCCCTCGAACCGAGGCGGGCAGTCAGAATCGAGCAGTCAGTTACAGTCAATCAGTTATCATCACGTAGTTATTAGTAGTGAACTGTGTATTTTAATTATAGTCGCGCAGTTATTTTAAACAATTATTGTAACATCGTCACAAGAAACCAGTATAAAATAAAACTGAATAAACAATTTTCTATATTAATCAGTGTGACGATTCTTACACCTGCATGCGCCTGTTCGTGCACGCCCAAACATTTTAAGAAAATATTCCATAATCGCGCGGGAAACTTCTTATTGTGTGCCAATAGTCATATACCCATTTTCCCTATCAATTCATCAAATAAGGACCCCGTAAAAAAAGTCAACCTTCATCAAAGATTTACAAATCCTATCTCTATTTTGACCGGACCCACCGACTATCTCGGCCGGAGCCAGGGACGCTTGCTGGTAGGGGTTTGTTTTGACGCGCCATACCGGACCAAGAGCTCATTGGCTCCTTCCCGGGATTCTAACATTAGCTCCAACTATCCCTTAACCTCTCTCATTGGGAGTCATATCGTACCACGCGCTTATTGGTCTTTCCCGGGCCCGATCCTTCACCCTTACATCTACTCCCTCGTTTTCTACCCACGCTCAGCTTCAGTCCTTATACACGTTCCAACGCTCGAAGCAACACCATCGGATCACCATTTACGCTTCACGCCGAATTTCTTTTTAATAAACTATTACTCCCAAATTTTCCTTTCTTCTCCTTGCATCCATATAATGTGCAACTAAAAATATACTTTATTTGCTACAACATATTTATAAACAATTTATAAAAAAGGACAAAAAAATCATAAATCATGTCAACTATCTAGCCTCTCCACCAGGGCGTGGATTCTAGTCAGAAAAGGTGGGGGAACCCTGACAGAAAGGGTAGGGAAATCCGAAGTGGGGCACTGGCGGCAGTAGTGGTGAAGGGGCCAGGTGAAGGGGATTTGTTTTGACGCGCCTTAACGAGCCACATACTACTGACAAAAATGAAGTTGATAAGCGTCACAAGACACCAAGTGTGCGTAATAGGTAAAATTGTTGCAATAATATAATTAAAAAACAAAAATAAGCATCTGATTGTTTGTAGTAAAAGATAACATCTCGAATAACTACACAGGCCCACAAAAGAAATGTTCTGAACTTGAAATGAGAAACATGTTTTCTTACGTATTTTGAAGTGCTGAATCAAAATCTGAAGTCAAATTAGGGGCTTCCCAGATCGATCTTCTTTAAATTGCGTTTAGTCATCAGAAAATTCTGAAAACCAGGAAAACGCATTCAAATAATCTCGTTAGGGTAAACCTATTAAGAAGATGGAAAGACGATATCAAGGACCATGAGGCGTACATATGATGGCGGACTTCTGCTGGACGTTAAGGAGAGACATAACTTCAAAAAGAAACAAACGTAAAAAAATCTCTTACGGAAATCTTTCGAGGATAAAAAAGTACGTAAACGAGCAAAACATTAAAGAAATTACTTACGTAAATAAAGTTTGAATTAAGTGGTTTACTTGACGATAAAAGGCCTACTTTATCGTCTGCCTCTGGTGTACCTGGCTTGAGGTACTTGAGTTACTTGACAACAAAAGGCCCACTCGATTGCCTGTTTTGATTGTAACTGGCTTGCGGTACTTAGTTTACTTGAAAATAGAAAGCTCACTTGTTCCGCCTGTAGTCTCCGGTGTAGTGATCTTAGGTATGTGGTTTACTTGACAATAAAAGGCTTACCCCAACGAGATTATCTGAATGCTTTTCCCTGATTTCCAGAATTTTCTGATAATTAAACGCAAGTTAAAGAAGATCGATCTGGGAAATTCCTTATTTTGACTTCAGATTTGGATTCAGCGCCTCAAAATATGTAAGAAAACATGTTTCTCATTTCGAGTTCAGAACATTTTTTTTGTGAGCCTGTGCTATCAAGGCATTCTAGGAAGCAATTTTATTAAAAAGCATAATGCTAAGCACGACTACAGGACAGGAAAATTCTCGCTCGGAAAAAATACGTTGAAGTTGCGTCTATATGAGTATAAAAGCACAACCTCGGAGCAAAATTATCGTGCAAGCTATCACCGATAATTGCACAACTACATCGGCAACCGCAACTACATCGGCATCGTGTAAAGAAAAAAAACGCAATTTGGAGTCTTTATAGGAAGCTGTTTAATGCAATAAAAACTTGTGCCCCATAAGCGTTATTAGTAACCCAACTAAAGAAGCAATAAAAATAAGAATTTCGCACGTGAACATACAAGCGCTAGATAAAGAAAAGAGACAGAAAACGAAATAGGAAACGTAAGCATAGAAACAGAAAAAAAAGTGATGGCAAAAAAACTTGTTTTTTCGCCCATTTTTTGAATCTCGATTTTCAAACTTTTTTTTATGCCAAATAGTACTATATAATGGAACATTATTCCCAGAAAAATTTTAAGATAAGTCACGTTTCCGGAGATATAAAGGGATGAAAGTGATGGTTTCTCATAATCCAATGCACAAGTAACTCTTTAAGTGTCCATACCAAAGAATAAAATATATATAACAAAATAAAACATATTGTTACGTCCTGAAGACTCCACGGTACCCTTTTTCTTGCGACTCGACGCGCCAACGCATAGCAAACCCTTTTTTGTAAATAATAGAAAGCAATAAATAACTCGAACGGCTCTCCTATCGTTTGGAATCTTAGACTCCAGACGATAGGAGAGCAAACGGAAATCATATCGCCCGCAAAGATAAATCGCGCCTGGTAATAATCCGAAATTTTATGATAACGAGCAAAAAAAATTTACTATTTAAACACTTTGAGCAGCTTTCCAAACAAACCCGGATATCTCCGGGTCATGAAAAATACCGCTTATAAAAATTAGAGCGGCTGGCGCAAATAGAAACTCCGGCGCCACGAGCAATTTTATTATAAGCAAATAGCAAAGGGTCTATGTGGCGTGATCGAAAAAAACAACTCTCCCTTTTCTCTTCTCTGAAAAATCAGACGAGCCGACCAAGGCAAGAAATCGTCGCCGATTGGCGATCACACAAAGTTTACCCGACGACTAATTAACAAATAGAAACCAGCGAGGCCCAACCGAGTTTTCCGATTGGAAGAAACTCGGTGAGCACTCGCTGACTCAAAAAGGTATATAAGACGGGACTCTCGAGGCTAGAGTCAGAAAAACTGCTGATTTCCCCGGGAGTGCCGCAGCGAATTCGCGACGAGTGAGTGCGCGTAAAAAAGGTTAAGTGTACAGGCGGCGTCATTAATTCGAAGAATTGGCGCGGGGATCGGAGGGCAAGCGGGGCGGTTGCTTGTAGCGCCAACGGGCGCCGTGCTAACTAACTAGTAGCAATCGAGTGTCCACAACTGGACACCCAATTTTGGGACTAATGGATATTTGGATCAACTGGACTTTTTATGTGATCCCCGCGCCTATTCTTTGAATTAATGACGCCGTCTGTACAAAGAAAACAAGCCGACCGAGCCATCCACGCCAGCTCCAGCCGCACCGGTTCGAAGCGACCCGCCGCAGCCGATCATCTAGCAGCTAGGCCGCACGGGGCTACAAGACCCAACAGCATCCAGTCGAGATCATCTACTGAACCACGCGCCTGATATGCGTGAGTGCTTTGCGCGGCTCACTGACGTGCGCCCGGCTAAAGATCGGCGCTGATTGGCTTACTTTATTCGATAATTACTCCTTTATCATACGTAATAGAAAAAAATGGTTCAGGACTTTTCGACTCAGAATAATCCCTTCTACCTGCCTACAAGCGGTGATACAATCATTATGAGACACCCTGTATATACGGAGGTTCCACTTCTCGCGAAATTAACAGTTGACGTCGTGACTGATTTTCGGGGAGATCGAGAAAAACGGTTAAAATAAACGAATAGATAGACGCGCTCAAAAATTCGAATTTTTCGGAAGGGCTACTCGCAGTGTATAACCGTCTCGGGTGGCAGCCAAATTTTTTCTTTATTTTCTTCTCCAAACCTCGTAGTAAACAAGGCTCAACATCTCCGCAAACGGTCGCGAAGTCAAGAAAATACAATAACATAAATTGAGCATAATTGCATAAAATCGTTTAAGTGGAACCCCGGCAGAGAACTTCGCGAACGGGTAAAAAGGTCCAGCGCTACCGACGCAACATAAAATTGCGATGAGCGGCAGCGCTTGCGCTAAACAAAGCGAAGCCGACCAGGTCTATTGACGTCATCCCTCCCGCAACGATAGAAAACAATAGCAACAACGACAACGATAAAAACTCCTGCGATACGCACACGAACCTATCGCACTCACATTCACCGACGCATCCGCAACACACACACATTAACATACATTCCCATGATCACGCACACGTAGAAACACACACAGACACACACACACACACACGACGATTCGTGGTATGAAGCTCCCTCGTACTCACCTGTAACCCCCGATCCTCCCGCAGACGCTCAATCCTCCTCTGCTCCTCCCGTGAACAATCCACCGCCTTCACCTCCTCGCTCCCCCTCTCCAACGCACCCCGAGTTCTCTTGTCACGCAGAAAATTTCGCGGATGTGCAATCCGCGCCGACTCCTCCACCCCCCCTTCGCTCTCCTACCCCTATACCTTCCACATCCGGGCAAGAACCCGCGGACGACGAATCTTCCGATTCCTCTCGACCGACCACCCCACCGCTCGACTTTAAATTACTACACTTCCTTAACCCCTTCCCGTGCCATTTAGCTCGACGAAACTCGGGCCCAAGCGGTAGGCATTGACGCGCGCTAAACACACCAGACTGATTATGTTTGGCCCAAGTAACTGTTCGCGAGTCAGACTCGCGATGTTTATGTTTGGCCCAAGTAACTGTTCGCGAGTCAGACTCGCGATATTTATGTTTGGCCCAAGTAACTGTTCGCGAGTCAGACTCNCGATGTTTATGTTTGGCCCAAGTAACTGTTCGCGAGTCAGACTCGCGATATTCATGTTTGGGCAAAAATCTTCATCGCGAGTCTGACTCGCTAAAGTACGGGAAGGGGTTAAGTTAGCCTCCGCTTACCGAAAAGCAGATCCTAAGAAATTACTTTTTGTAATCGATCCTTTAAGAATAGATTCTCTCTTCTGATCTCTTTCACTTAATATCTACCACTCCATCCCAAAAACTCCTCCCTGTCAAATTTCCGTATCTAGATGACATCCCAGTCCGTCATTTTTATTCCATATTTCCCCCTAGTTCCGCTAAAATCCACGAGATAATAGAAATTGATTTAGAATGATTTCTATACCTAGACCACGAATCGACGTATTACACATGCACCCGACAAACTTACATTTGTAAAATCCCGCCGGAGGTCCCTTCACACGCTCTCGCGACACATCCACACGTATACACTCTTTCCTCTGCCCCGCCTCCGAGCGATGACCCTCCGATCATTTGTAAAATTCGCGACATCACATCCATGCACACGACAACACACCTAACACAAAAAAATTTGTAACAATAAACCCCTTTAATGAATAAATTAATATGTTTTAAAACGTAAAATATATATTAATTATACAATTCGCTCGCAATATTAACAATAAGTATAGAAAAGTAATATAACAAGGTCTGTTTTCGAGCTTTAATGGATCTTAAAGATTTATTTATAAACAAAACGCAAATAAAATTTAGAATTACAAATGACAAACGTTTCGGCCCTTACTTGAGCCCTCTTCAGTGTACAAAGATAAATATAAATATAAGTAAACAACGTCATATCAAAAGGTTCGCAAAAGTAGATGGAAATTAAAAGAAAAGATGATAGATCTTACGTTAGAAGTCCATAGTTGGTTGTATAATGTTTGACTTCCTGAAAAGGTTGTGTAGTAAATAGTCACACACAATATTAAAATTAAAGTTAAAACGCTGTGAAACTTACATATCCAAAGTCAAGATCAAACGATAAACAGAGAGTAAAGGTAACAACTTATATAACAGTCTCCTCACCAACTGAAGTCAAAGTAAAACGGTTCTGTTAAAATTTTAAATTCTGGATGATTTTATTGAGTCAAGTAAATTAAAATAAGAATGGTCAAGTAAGTTAGTGTTATTAATTAGGTTTAAACCAAGTGTCTGTTCTTTAATATGTATTGTCTCAGAAATTAATCTTTTAAAAAAATTGCGTTCAAAGTCTAAAATTTGAGTATTGTCCCAATCAAAAATATGATTAAAATCAAGTCTATGTTTTGAAATAACAGACAGTTGTGAAGAGGTTTTATTAATGTCATTTTTGTGTTCTTTTAATCGAGTTTTTAATTGCCTTTTGGTCTGTCTAATGTAAGATGCACAACAATTCATACAATTATTCTTAAAAATAATGTTGTTATTCGAGTCATGTTTTGTAGAGTTCTTGTGTACTTTAACAATGTTATTTAGTCTGTTGAGACATTTGTAGCCTATGATAACTNCCNNTNNNNTANNANNANTNCNNA
>NW_018021112.1:79972-84900 GCF_002006095.1 Pseudomyrmex gracilis
TNNGNANTNNTNNTANNNNANNGGNAGTTATCATAGGCTACAAATGTCTCAACAGACTAAATAACATTGTTAAAGTACACAAGAACTCTACAAAACATGACTCGAATAACAACATTATTTTTAAGAATAATTGTATGAATTGTTGTGCATCTTACATTAGACAGACCAAAAGGCAATTAAAAACTCGATTAAAAGAACACAAAAATGACATTAATAAAACCTCTTCACAACTGTCTGTTATTTCAAAACATAGACTTGATTTTAATCATATTTTTGATTGGGACAATACTCAAATTTTAGACTTTGAACGCAATTTTTTTAAAAGATTAATTTCTGAGACAATACATATTAAAGAACAGACACTTGGTTTAAACCTAATTAATAACACTAACTTACTTGACCATTCTTATTTTAATTTACTTGACTCAATAAAATCATCCAGAATTTAAAATTTTAACAGAACCGTTTTACTTTGACTTCAGTTGGTGAGGAGACTGTTATATAAGTTGTTACCTTTACTCTCTGTTTATCGTTTGATCTTGACTTTGGATATGTAAGTTTCACAGCGTTTTAACTTTAATTTTAATATTGTGTGTGACTATTTACTACACAACCTTTTCAGGAAGTCAAACATTATACAACCAACTATGGACTTCTAACGTAAGATCTATCATCTTTTCTTTTAATTTCCATCTACTTTTGCGAACCTTTTGATATGACGTTGTTTACTTATATTTATATTTATCTTTGTACACTGAAGAGGGCTCAAGTAAGGGCCGAAACGTTTGTCATTTGTAATTCTAAATTTTATTTGCGTTTTGTTTATAAATAAATCTTTAAGATCCATTAAAGCTCGAAAACAGACCTTGTTATATTATTTTTCTATACTTATTGTTAATATGTTTTATATCCCATTAGTTTAAATAAATCGACCTTTCATTTTCCACATCCTCAATTGATCGCACTGTCTCGTCCTTAGTCCGTAGAGTTAACTCTTTAGACTTAAAAAGAGACCGACGAGCGGGGCCTCATAGGATAGAGTAAGATCGGCATACGCCGTTGACCTGTCCGTGAAAGCACACAAACTCGCTCGACTCTGCCGCAGCGGGATCGCCAACCTGCTGTGCAGAGATAGAGAAACGACAGCTCTCTGTTACTCCACCATAGCCCGATCGTAACCGTGGGCCAGGACGTAACAATATTGTTTTTTAGGGATTTTTTTACGTCGGATTCAAATATGACCTTAGTTTTCGTCTAACATGAAAATTCTTCGAGATAAATGGAGTTGAAGTGACACTTGACACCGTCTTTTACGGATCGGGATGCTTTTCTACTGTGTCACCTTGCATCTCACATGTTGGGGTGTCAAAATTGCATCGCGAATGAGAATTAATACTTCGACATAATAAATCGAAAGATCAGGTGTATCTGGATCATTATTCGCTTGAGATCTTGAAATGAATTTTGATCAATTATTAAGTTGATAGTTTTTGCATATTTTGTTAAGTGATGGAATTTGGTTCAATTTTTCTAATTTCCGTTTCTTTGGATTCTTTTTTTGCAAATTGGTAACCATGATCAACAAATTCGATGTGTCTATGATAAAAAAAAACTTATCATTTTTCGATTTTTTTGATCATTATAGCCTAAACATTTAGCATTGCTTTATTGAAGAATTAAGAAGGTATCGATAGTCATAACCTGTAAACCGATGTTTAGTAGAATCAAAATTTCTCCGTATTTACTATATCAAATGAAAAGTGCTTTTCCAGAAGCAAGTAAATTATGTTAAGATTTGTATAAAGTCCTATATTAGAGTGTTGAAAATGAAAAGTTTTACAGTTTCCTATTATTTATAACTTAACTATATTTTTATATTGTAGAATTGTTTTTAAGCTCTACAGAGATCGCTGCAGTATGATGCGTGCGCATATGACCATTATGCATGTGTGTATCTGTCGTGCTACATGACAGATCTTTTAACCTACAAAGTATCTGCAAATATAAAGATCGTTTCATAGTAATTGCAGAAAGCAAACGTAAATTTCACAAACTTGACAAATCGCATCTATCAAATCACTCAATTGCAACATGATTGATCACTTTTGCGAGATCTGTGACTGCAGTTGCGTTTTGCGATATCATAGAACGACTTTAAAATAACTCGCTTTGCGGAGCACGTGTTTGTTTGCCAAAAGTTTTTTATACAACACAAAACAAGTAAAACTTTTATAAGTTCTAGTGAAAAAATCAAAGTAAATAATATTTGTGCATTTGTTATGTAATATTATATTGTAGTGTAATAAATTTTGTAATATTACATTGTATTGTGTTCAGTTGTTATATTGTGATTATTTTGTGTTATGTGATTCTTTAAACGTTTGGAATAGCATTTGTATTAACGTGAGTATAAACAACTGCCAACGTATATGCTGACTATTTTCTAAATAATATTATTATAAAACAATATCAGATGCTTTTTGACTGTAAAGTTGCATTGTCTTTTCTCCCAGAAGCGTTTTTGAAAACGTGTGCTGGTGTAACACTTAAACCTGTTTTACAAAAGAAATGATATCAAAAAGTAGTATCAAGTAAACTTTTGTACATTACATGAATAGAAATACAATTTACAATAACATACTTGTGTCAAAAGTAAGACTATGCCTTAACTTTTTTTTGTTATTATACACTACAAACCATTCTTTTTCTAAAAACCTGTTTTATTGCTAAAAAACAATATATAATAACACAATTGTGTCTATATAGTAAAACCAGAGGCGTATTTAACGTCGGTGCAACCGGTGCAATGCACCGACAGGCCCTGGGATCTGCGGGCTCTCGGTGCATGATAAACATTTATAAATTTATAATATTCATAACATTACCTATCGGAGTTGCGAGTGCCGAAAGATCATTTAGTGTATTAAGGAGACTTAAAAGTTATTTAAGAAGTACCATGACACAGGAAAGAACATCTGATCTAACTTTACTATCAATTGAAAAAAATGTTTTGATTAATTTAAATTTGGAAGATGTTGCAAACAAATTTATGTCGGTTAAAGTTCGAAGAGGTGTTCGTTTCTAAATTTGCATACAAATAAAAAATNNTTAAAAACTTTTNTNNNATTGNCTTTAATAAATAATAATAACAATAATAATAATAATGATAATAATTATTATTATTACTATTATTATTATTATTAATTAAAGGGCCCTCTCATCTTTGTCCTTGCACCGAAGTTTTACCAGTCTTAAAAACGCGCCTGAGTAAAACTACACTTTAACTTTGTTTCTGTGATTACTAACTACTCCTAAGTACATAACTACTACTTTGGTATAAGATTATATTTATTACTAGAACATAGAAATGTAATAAAAGAAAAAAGTTTTTCAAAGTATAAAAAATATTTAATGCAAAAAAACTTGGCGCGGCGTCAGACTGTCGCACAAAGAAATAATTTTATTATAGTTAAAGAGCAGCCGCTCGAGTTTTTCGCATTAAATATTTTTTACATTTTGAAAAAAGTTTTTCTTTTGTTACATCTCTATGTTCAGGTAGATCCAGACTTGTGATGTATCACTGTATCGTATCATAATCGCGTATCATAATGATACGGATACACTAGTTATAATGATATGCCAAGACCTTGTTTTCAACTCGTATCTGTATCCTGTATCTGTATCTGTTTTTCAATTTTCCATCAATACATCCGTATCTTTAATTGGTGTCTGCTGTCGATACAATGTCTCTCGCTGTACAGATGGTTGCTGCTAGCTATATTATTCTTTATTATTTAATAAAGAAAAAAACAAGAAAATCACGACAGTGGTGGATAAAATCAATTTTTGCAAATCGCAAAGTAGTAGTTCAAGATTATTGCGCGACTTACAGTTTCAACATATACCAGTCGTTTCCGATATACCGATGTCACACGCAATTTCTTCCCATGCATCGTTTTTCTTTAAACGATTAAAATATTAAGGATCCGCTGGATTCCAAAGAATGCTTTTTTGTTTGTGATAATCAATTAATTCCATCACTTTTGATTGTGTCTACTCCATAGCACCAGAATCAACTAACCGCCAAATCTGAAGCAACACGACTGAACAAGTCATGCTACATTGGGTAAGTTCTAGTTGCTGTTCGTAACACTCATGGAATCATTTTATCTTTTTTTTTCATCAAAAGTTAAACAAAAATTAAATCTGTTCTTTTTAGCTGAACTGGCTACACTAGTTCAGAGTTCATCTTTTTCACTCCATCTCATTGGAAGAAGAAAGATAAACTCTGAACTAGTGTAGCCAGTTCAGCAAAGAACAGGTCTATTGATAACGCTCACGAATATCGCGAACGGCAAGCGGAACTTACCTATTGTCAGATTAAGGTTAGGATAGGATTAGGGTAGGATCGATACGTCGGTGTGGATCGCGTCCACACTGATTGTATCTGTATCATTTCTTTGATGTTTCGGTAAAATACCGACTCCAAGTGGATCATGGTCGTATCGTAACGGCGTATCATTTTGATATGCAGATACGACACGCAGACACGATACGCACTTTGTCCACACTTGGCCAATCATGGATACGCGATCAGGATACGAAACGGTGATACGACACAAGTCTGGACCTACCTTTCTAATAATAAATATACTCTTACCCAGGGACTTAATACCGGTATGATTTCAATACCGGTATTATACTAGAGATTGTATACCGAAACCGATATAGTACCGAAATTGAGTCTTACCGTTACCGTTATAATACCGAAACCGATACATTACCGAAAACCGTAATAAAATACCGGTATTATTTCGGTATTCCTACTAATGGTATTCTTAAAAATTAGATAGGTTAATTAAAGCAATTTTTGTTGCATAATTAATCTTCCTACCGCTTATTGGACTTATAGACCGACAAAATATAAA
>NW_018021112.1:85845-86891 GCF_002006095.1 Pseudomyrmex gracilis
ATATCTGCATTTCGGTTTGCATAAGGGTTTTCATACCATTACCCAAAAATATCGGTAAAATACCGGTATTTTGCATACCGGTATAAGTCCCTGTTCTTACCAAAGGACATAGGTATGTACTTAGAATTAGTTATTAATAATCACGAAAAAAAGTTAAGGCATAGTCTTACTTTTGGTACAAGTTATTGCAAACTGTATTTTTCTTTAATATTGTTTTCTATTGTATATTGTTTTTTAATATAATAACGTACAAAAGTATACTTGATGCTACTTTTTGATATCACTTCTTTTGTAAGACAGGTTTTTAGTAAAAGAATATTTTGTAGTATTGAATCAATTTTTAATTTATTAATTTAAATATACAATACGCGCGTGTTGTGCATGTACTTGGCGCCTGTTCTTATTTTTTTGAAAAGCTAAATTTTTTGAGATCACACATTTTGTATTTTGTAGTAGTATTTAATAATTTTGTAAAACAAGTTTTATATAGAGAAAGAATTTTTGTAGTATTAAATTATCATCAATTTTTTATTGATTAATTATTACTTTTGTACTTCATATAAAGTTAAAGTATATACTCACATAGCACGTAATATATTACTGCAATATCACAGTAAAATTGCAATATATCAGTAATATTAGATATTATAATATAATATTACAATAATATTATCGACATATTATTTACATATAATAATGAAATATTACAGTAATATTGTATTGCATTTCAAGTAGTAATATTATATATATATATTAAATATATGTTTTTATTATGTCTTCTAAACGTTAGAGATGTTATTTAACGTGATTTACTATTTGGCACGTTGCATACATTGCATTGGACCCAGTAAACAATTTTTTATGTATAAAATTGTATGGACATATTTAGTATATATATATATATACATAAATTTGTATAATTAGATATAATAATTTTAATTTGTGTTTAAGTATATATTAGGTTGTCAAGTATGAAATGGAGCAAACTTCATATCCTTGATTTCAATCGCGTATAACTTCACTTTGGTGCAATCTTTTGATAGAAA
>NW_018021113.1:0-8646 GCF_002006095.1 Pseudomyrmex gracilis
CCCTCCGGTTTTAAGAAAAAGAGCAATGTTCTTCCAAGAATAACGATCATAGTTTACGCGATATCCTACGACAAAAAAATTATTTAGAGAGTCAAAATAAGAGAAATCGAGATACAACCAATATAATAGTAGCATTAACTGTAAAAAGATAGTAAAAAAATTTACTATATACACGGTGTCCCATAATTGGTTAATTATTTCTCGTAGACAGAACAAAGGACTAAAACTGTCAAAAAATTTTATACCATTTTGCTAGATTCGCAATAGTTACTGAGATTGTAATTACCAAATATTCGCAAATAAGTATGCATCGGGCTATCCTATGCAAGTAAGACAGCCCAGTGCGCTTCGCGCGCTTACGATATTATTCGTAGCTAATATTACTGCATATACTCTGACATATACAATGTAATCAAGCGAAACGCGCCGAGCTGTCTTACGTGTGTACGACAGAGATGATACATCAATTCTGGAACACACTGTATATATACGTATATATAGTATATATAATAAATAAAAAACTTATAATCACATTACCTAAGTGGTCCACGACAATGGTAACCTGATTTTCATGAAGTAGGGATATAAACATTTTACTGTCTGGTTTTAGGATATGATAATGAGTGGCAAGAACTTGTGTGTTTAATAATTTTTTAAAGGTCACAGGTATCCACCATTTTTGTTTGCACAGCGTTTTGACAGTGGAATTAACGTCGAAACAGTCTCTAATCATTGCAGACACAGACTGTGTATCATTGTGTTGGTCTACTTGTATCACAGGATAACCACTTTGTGTTGTCCATAAAGTTATCATATTTTTGATATCTGACGATTTTATGTATGAAACATTCTTATATAAAGAATACGTCTCAAAATTTTTATTCCATAACTTATCAAGAAGTGACAATTTGTTGTACGTGTTATTTGATGTCTTCTTCCTGATAATAAGTATAATATAAGTATAATACAAAATATAAGAGTAATGCTTGCTGTAAAGTTTAAAAAACAATATTTAATGTTTGTTATAAAGTATGGTGGTTTTACTAATATATAATGTGAAGAATTAAAATATTAATTAAAAATTTTCGAAATTTTTTATACTCCAATGATTTATATATACTCACCTGTAATAATATAAGTGTACGGCTTCTTGAAATATAGAAGTATATAGAAAATCTTGTTGAAAGACGGTATTCAGCATATATAAAGTACTGAATGCTACAACATAATTCATAATGTTGAAGTTTTGAAATTTGATGTAATAAAATAATTATAATAAATAATACGTTTACAAATTGAAGATTATTTAACTCTAACACACATAACAATTTAAATTTAATATTGTTATTTATATATATTTCATAATGTTAGGTTGTATGTTTTTCATCTGTTTGTATAATTCGCATTAAACACAAAATAACAGTAAGGTAATAATTGTTATAATTTCTTACTTAACAATGTAATTGTGATGTTACACGCTTTGTACGTAGCAGTTATATTAGTGAGTGTAAAATTATACCATTAATGTTACGTTACATTTTACTTTGTGTTTACTGGAATTACAGTAACACTTTAGTATTACTTTTTTTGTTTGATCTACATAATCACCCAATATCATCAAGCATTCGATAAGAGTAATTTTCTCTGGATTGTACTACAAGTACAAATACAATTACCGATATTTATAAATTATTATTGTTTGGTTACATATAAAAGTACCAGAAATATTATATCACGTATTACATTTGTTAGTTTGAAAATTGTTAATCGATTTGGATTGTATCATATTTCAAACTACATAAGATATAAAAGTACAAGGTTCCATTAAAAGTAAGGCCCAAAGTTTTAAGTACAATTAACACAGGTTTCTTTTGTATTAACAATTATAAAGTCTGTCGCAATAAAACGACACATGTTTCAGACGTTATAAAAAGCAAACTACGACCAAACTCCAAAAGTGTTCACTTACAATAAACATAATAAAGATAATGTGTAGCTGCAAATTTTTACAATATTTTTAGGATATTTACATTATTTTTGAAAGATATAGAGTAAGATCTGATACTTCTTGGCATATCAGTATGTAAACGTTGAGTTAAAAAATAAGAGTACTCGATAAATTTCTGGTTCTTTACCTTTTTCTCGCCACAGATTAGTAAGAGTTGAATTGTGTGATATGAGTGAATTTTGTGAAAATGGAGATTCATATGTAATTGCTTCTATATAATCAAGAAATATCCGTCGTGTTTGGACCACAATTGACTTTAGTAAAGTTGTATTGTAATACTATCAAGAAGACAGAATAAGGTAAATTAACTTTTGATGATGAGCACATATGTAAGCATCTCAGATAGTATGTAAGTAATGTAGTAGTGTAATAAATTTCCTGTATTTTCACTTATCTTTTTAATTAAGAATATCACGAAGAGCTATATTAGTAAATTGATGATATTCTTGATTAAAAAGTTAAATAAAAACGCAGGAAATTTAGTAGCAAAATGAGGAAGAAAGTATGTAAATTATTCTCTTCACACAAACATTATATATATGTTTTCATACTTAAATACTAATATGTCATACTGCGTATCATTTTAAAAAAACTAAAAGATGAATATAGTAATATCAATGTAAACGGTCCACATTATTTCTAAAAATAACACTGGTTTTTAACTATCCTATTTATGTAAAAATGTTTAAATAAATACTGCACAAGAATAATCTAACCTGATCGCGAATATAAACTCCGTATACTGTTGAAAATCCTTCAATAAACCAAAGATCAGACTGTCTAAACGGAACTAACCAATCACTAAACATTTCTTGTATCACACTACGTGCTACGGAACATGTTGCTTTTCTGTTTTTTATAATGGAATCTACTTTTCTGTCGTATATAATGGTACCTTCACTAAAAATAAAAATAATTGTTACTGTCAGTACATTTCTTTCAGTGTGTACAGAGTTATAGTGTAGAAACTCGTTTTTGTATTGAGTTATGCATCTTACCTCAAGAAAACCATCCTAGGAATTACTATATTTTTGTAATGAGTTACAGTTATTGGAAGTAGTAAGTAATGAACATATGACTGTGGTATAATATTATACCACATGCGTTTGAGACGTCTGACGATATCAAGTATAAGAGTTCGTGCATAGAATGTGCTATCTTTTAAGTCGCTTTCAATAATAACGTTATCGGTTCTTAAGGTAGTTCTCTTATATACATTTGGTATCACAATTAATGCAACCAAATGCGGGGATATTAAAGATGTGGTATCAAATATTTTATAAAGCGTAGTTTCAAACGTTTCGGGTATATTTATTAGAGCTGTACCTGTGTTCGTATGTTTAATTCGAATGGTAAATCTAGCTTTGGTAGCTGGATTTTCCCAATATGGAAATATCCATTCAGTAGGAATACGCGATAAAAACAGAAATCTAATAAAAACAATATCAGATATAACAAAACCACAATAATACGGTAATACAAAATAATAACTTCTCATTAAAAATATAAGAGTCATTTTTACAAAAATAAAGAAAACAAATGTAGTACTAAAAGAATACAATTCTATTTAGTAAATACCAACGGTGTGTACAAAAATGTATAGTATTATTAAATGTATTTAGTAAATGTCTTTATATTATATTAGTATATAAAGTATAGAATAGATTTAAGAATTGTATTAGATAAGGTAAAACCTAGTAGTATCATATATAGTAAAACATTTTTTGTTGCAATATTTAAAATTAAAAATATCTGGTAACTAATATTTTGATAATGTAGAAATAGATGTAGTTTAAATATGAAATTGTATAATGTTTGCAGCATTATAAATATGTTAGCATGCAATAGATTTTTATACACTTACTCGTTTGTTACACTTTGGTTCATGTAAGTAAAAAACATCGCAATTTCTTTTAAGGTACAGTTATACATTGAATTTATCACGTATTTTCCAGATTGTATAGGTACTTTTGCTTTTCCTCCCGCACGACATACAGGGCCTCTGCACTGTTGTTTGGGGAAATTAATATCTACATTTTTGAATCGATTTTTGGTAGTATTTGACTGTGATATAGTGACTTCCGAATGTGGTATAGANATATAGAGCTTTGCAGTTTTAATATTTAAATCTTGTATATTACAATAACGTCCAATTTGTAATTTGATGTATTGCTGGTCGCATGACACATTTAGTACAACAGTGGAATTAACAAAAAGAGTAGTGTCTTGTATTTCTAAGAACATAGTATAATTTATCGGGTGTACACACTGCGATGTCCGAGACAAATTATTATCAATAGAAGAAGCTATTCCGATAACAGATATTGAGCATATTGTTCCGAAGAATATAAGCATTTGCGTAATGCGTGCCTACAAAATTATTTTGTTTGTTAAACAAGAAATACAGACACACATTAAAACAAAAGTAATACGCAAAATAGTATTAAACAACGAACGTTTGCAATATTAAATGCACAAACAGCAATCACAGATGTGTGACCATTATGAGTATGTTTATCAGAAGAGATGTTTTTTATTTCTATCACGCACACACATCACAACACATATTATCACGGAAGTGGTTTTAGCAATTCGACATACGAAGAGACGAATAAGAAAACAAAGTACAGTTTTTGTTTAGTTTTTATACTCCATGTGTTCGACAATATTTGACATTTTTCAACAAAACTAAATTCGAGAAACCTGTTTAAGGTAGTTCTATCTCGAGACTAAAGTTCTGACATAAATTCTAAGTTTTTATATAATATTGTTTATACCAATCTTCAATTTTTTAAAACAAAAAAACAGTTAATTAACGACCACTTTAATGAAACGTATTAAGTTGAATAAAGATATAAAACATTGACATATGTAGTATACGTAAATTTTTTGTGTGTTTGTATTGAGGTGATCTAATATAATAGATCTGAATAGATCGAGAGTAGATCTAATAATAAATAAAAGTGTAAATTTCCATAGATCGACTTACAGTTATTTAAATGTACTTTATATTTATTTAGATTTACTTTGTATCTATTTAGATTTAATTTGAATCTAATTGGATTTATTTTTCCATTTTTTTATTTAGTTACATTTAAATTAGATCTAATCCATTTTTGCTCGGGTAAACTTGAGATCTTTTCCAAAAACTACCAAATATATTTTCAAACTATCTACTAAGAAGACATTGAAAAAAATAACAATGTTAACGACCATTTTGATTTAATAAATTGATCTAAACTGATAAATGTCAAAATTTTAACCTGTATACGTAGTATAGCCGCCATGTGTGGCAACGCCGCAATTATACTCAATGTGATGTAAAATAGTTTACTTTATTTCATCAATAATTATATTTTTAGTTATGCATAGTACGAGTTTTTTCTTGTAACTTTTAATAAATTGCTTTAAGCACTCACAAAATCTGGCCCTACGTGGTAGAACTACCTTAATTAGTTTTGAGCGCGTTTTGCATTGCATAATAAACTTATGGTTCGATAGTGACTGTCAAATATTTGCATACGGTTAGAAACGTTATATTTTATAACAATTGTAAATCTTCAACAAATATAAGAAAACATAGGAGTAAGAACTTACCATCTTCTATACACTGATATCCAATGCATTAGGATAGAAATCTTGCAAGAAATATTATTACGAACTTCTAGTACAACGAGATCAACCTTGTAACGTTTTCGAGATCTTACCTCTTCGAGATATTCTCGAGAACTAAGAAACGATCGTTTCAGTGGAACAATATCTACGTGCCAGAAAGTAAACATCTGTGTTTGAGAAAACGACCTTATTTTTGTTCTCTTTTATGTACGTGTATGATGATAGAAGTAATGGTTTCATATATATTTGTTTCACGGTTAAATATAAGAATATAATTTCACATACAGACTGTTTTATTTTATAATTAGATAGTTTTCTTTGAAATCTAACATTTGAAATAATGTTTTTCATTTACAAAACTTTGTATGAAATATTGTAAATAGGCAGATATTCCATTGATAGAAATGTATAGAATTTATTAACTAGATAAATATGCGGAATTCGGAACTGCATTCAAAATCGCTATAATCCAGATTTTATTTTTTCCGTTTTACGCAAAAGTTTTCGGTGACTGGCTTGATGTCACGTTTATTTCGAGCGTTATAGTTTTTGGTAGCCTTTCTCTGAAAAATATGTTGTACGACTTTGTCGATTAGCATGACGAAAGTAGAGACACGACATAATCATTTAATCGAGATGCAAGAAAAGTGTTGACAGCGAGAATTGGTGAAAAATTTGTAGTAGTAAAAAGATTTTTAATAAAATCTGGTTAGTAAACCTTCCAAACTGATTGATGCAAGATGATTATTTGACATTTATTGTAACTGTAAATATACAATTCTACCCTTACGAATACTTACTACTGCCGATTACATATAAATAAAGTCAATAATATAAATATTATTGACAATTACATAAGAATATTATTAAGTATTACAGGAATCACTGAGAATATTACTTGCAATTACACAGAATGCCAGTAATTTTTTTGTACCACTGCCGCAATATATTACCTACTGCCAGTATTTCCTTTTTGTAAGGAATGCTTTTAAATTAACAAACGAGAAAAAGATATTTATAAATGTCAACGAAGTATGTTTTTGAATAGATATTTTAAAGAAAAAACCATGTGAATGTAAAACTGCAGCGTTCATACGATGTGCATACTGTCGTGAAAATTATTCTTTCAATTGTTTTTATGACAAATATCATCCTGCATTATGTATTGTCTCATCTAGTTCCAATAAATAAAACATGTTGCGTATAGTTTTACATGTTGCATACAACTAATTATCCGCTTTTTATGAACACAAATAGTAATTAGTACTAATCTATTTATTTTTACCGTATTTTATAAGTCACAGAATTTTTATGCTAAAAATGCACTATTATAACATGCAATAAATAAAAAAAACGTTACGTTTAGAATAAACAAAATACTTACATTTAAATTATATTGTAGAATTTTGAAGAGAAAAAAAAGTATATCAAGATTCAAACCAGCAGCGTCGACATTACTAACCAAGTACGCTACCGCTACGCTACGCGATCTTCTATTAAGCGATCTATTTAATATCTTTATAAGGTAACTCAAAATTTATAAATTCAATTTTCTCGCAAATGCTTGAGTAGTGCATATTATTACTTTACCCTGCAATATTCCACAAAGTCATCTATCAATCCTATAAATTTCGTCCAAATCAATTGGTACAACGTCGAAGTCTCCCGTGGTGAGAATTATTAGATAATTACTGAAGACTTATTTCTGATAGTAAATTACTGAATAAATTACTGTTAGCGTTTGCATAAAAATTTGTTTCAGATTTATTCGAAAATCAGTAAATTTTTCCAAAATATAGTGGATTTTCTTTGAAAATTTTATATCGATTTCAATTGGTAATGTAACGCTTTGCGATTAAAAATCAAAAAATAGATTCTATCTAGAATCCAAAACAAAAGTTTTACTAAAAGAAAACAACTATCACGGGCACATCGGGTTTTGGAAGAAAAATTAATTCGAGATTTTACTTAAATTAAGTTTTGGAGGCAATTTATCTTGCCGATCGACCGTTGAACTCCATGGAAACCAACCAGACCTAAACAAATTTTAAAGATGATTTCAATTCGACATCTCTATATTCGCAGCCCCCTTACTCAATCAGCGAGACCACTTGTTCTTTATTAAATCGTAATTATTTTTATTTACTTATTTTCAACGTATCTTACACATTTTATTTTATCTATTTAAATTATTATTTCCTTAAAATATATTGCAGTGCAACATATTTGCAACAATAGATAAAAATATTTCTATTATTATTATAAATGTGCCAGTAAGTTTTGTCATAGTTAAATCATTGAGTCAATGATTTTTAGTATAGAGCTTTAGAACTTAATTTATTGTGTATCAATATTACTGATTCACACATACACACACACACACAGTGATTTATTATTAAGTCTGAGTAATGAATCACATAGCTCTTTTACTTAGCAAGTAATTCATTACATAATCTCTCAATGATTCTTTAGTAATTTATTCCATGACTCATTTACTGGACCAGTAATTGAGTCGTGTAATAAATTACTGAAGAATCATTCAGATATTATCAAACACACATACTACAATTACTAAACTACTGAAAATTATTGACACAGTAGTAAGTAAAGTATTAAAAATCACTGCGATTTAATGATTAAATTACTTAGCGACAATCATTAATCACTGATGCCTCAATAATATATTTCTGTAAGCGATAAACACAGTTATACATAATACTTGCCAAAAAATACATATGTAACTAAAGTAATATACTTCAAATTGTATTTAATAATGTAGGAACAAAATTATATTTTGTATTCTTGTGGAGAAAATATTATATGTCTTGTTTGTCGTATCTTTGTCGTGTCTCTGTATTAACGGCAAATCTTTCATAATAAACTTGTATATTTGCGCGACAGTAGAGGTGACAAATATTATTTGTCCTCACCTCTGCTGTATTCGTTGATTATCGATTACGACTCAACCGACAGATTCGAAATGAAAAACAGAGTCGAAGTAAAAGGTATAAAGCCGAGAGACG
>NW_018021113.1:10231-28558 GCF_002006095.1 Pseudomyrmex gracilis
TGAAGTGTAAACTTGTTTAATAAACCATATCTTTCATTTTCGATTTTTAATTCACGTAGTCCGGGAACTTTCCGGACAAACTGTGTATGTATATATTACCAGTACAATTACGCACAGTACTCACTCAACATACATTTTACAATATTTCAAACAAGTCTGTTTGAAATAATGGATTTCAAAAGAAAAACAAAGTGAAAAGCGTGTAACACGAAAAAAAGTATCTCACAAGAAGCGAGAGAAACAAATTTTCATCAAATATGTTATTGCATTGATTAAAAAGTACAAGTAACTTTGTCACTGCGTTGTTTTATTGTTGTTTGTGCACATTAAAGATAAAGTGTTTTGTGCTTACTTTTGGTATACTTGCTCACGCGTAAAGGAAACTGTCGCGAATATTGTATAAGTTATATGTTCTGATTTTGTTACCTTTTTTTTTAAATAAGCAATCTACCGAATGTGACATAATTTTAGAGGCACATGGTAATTTTAAATATCGCACAAGACATAAGATAATCAATCAATCAGAACAAGATATAGAGTGAAAGGATCTCATTGATTCTCTTCTGTCTTATGCATAACCAGTATACAAATATCAATACTTCGGCTCTAAAAAAAATACAATAACGTAGACTCTCCCTGTCTTTTCTTCGCTAAAAATTATGTACCATTAGTGACTTACTCTGAATAACGTAATCATATTTCCGGTTTTACTTAACAGTGCTTCAAAGAAACAATTGCGATTGTAATATACACAAAAGGTCTATATTTTAGTGCAATTACAATTTTTATTATAAATAATTCTGTAAGTAACATTGGTTTTAGAATTTACTATTTTTTTCTTACAAACACAATAAACTATAACGTAAATTAAAACTACTCATTTAACATTTTACAATTTTGAAATTTTAATTAAGTATTCAACAGTTTACAAAGTTTTTTACCTTATATGATTAACATATCTTATACAACATTAAATAGTATTCTACGATATTAATTTTTCTCTTACATTTCTTGTATACCTAGATTCTGTGTGAGACTTATACACTCCTATTTATGTGTAAGATGTTATACTGTATATATACATATACATATATTTATATATATTATATATACACGTAGTAACCATCGTATAACATAAAATATCCCACTGAATCCCAGTGTATCCCACTGAAAAGTCGACTTTATTTTATCACTAATATGCGAATTGTTATAATAGTAAAATCCGAAAACTATATTTTCACTTTTACTCAATTTTACTAATTATTAGAATAAGTTAGTGTTATAAAATAAAGCTTAATTAAAAGAAGCAAACATAAGATGTAAACACAGCAAATAAATAGAATTTTTCAAGTAAAAGTGTTTGTCTTCAAAATGTAAACTGTCATAAAAAACCCGAATACAAAAAGTAAGCCATCATAAAAAGAAAACTTATTCGCAGTCAGCGGTCGAAAATACGCGATAGCGTTTGTAATTAAAAATAAACTGAGGCTCACAATAAAGCGTAGTTTCCATTTCAACCAGAAACATACGTCGAATTTCAACTTTTTTGTTAATGGCATCGAGAACAAATGATTCCTAAAACAGATTACAAAATATATTTATAATAAAATCATGTATACTTGTGTATAAATTTTATAAGAATTACGAGATATACTTTTACTAGAAATAATATTAATCTAACAAATATAAACGATAAGTTCTATTTGAAGAAAGAGAAAAAATTACGCCCGATTCCAAAAGAATATTAAAATAATACTTTTAATAATCTATACATACCATGGGATGCATATGCAGCACTTTCTTTAAAAATAGTTCGTTAGTAATCTGAAAAAAAAACATGTACTATTATCACTTAGTATGATTTCCTTACATCGTGTAACACTATTCAATAATATAAACTCGAGAGTAAATGAAAAAACATGTGATCATATACAATTATATGTAAATTGGATGTAATTATGTATGATCGTATAAACTTTTAGATAAGTCGAATATGATTTTATATAAATTCAATATGTATTTATGCGATCGTGTAAAATCAAATTTCAAATTTAGCGCAATCTGATTTTATAGGATCATATATAAATACATAAAAGTACAATAGTATATAATTTCTTATATTTATATGATCTTATAAAATCAGATCGCGCCAAATTTCAGATTTGATTTTACNCGAACACATAGAATCATATCCAACTTATATAAAATCATTTTCGACTTATATACAAGTGTACACNATCATACAAAATTGCATCCGACCCACATATACTCCTATATGAGTTTCCATTGTTTTTTAAGAAATTATCCTTTTCTTATATCAAAAGCAGATATGAATCTAGACAACACTATCCCTCTTTACATTTTTTATTATATACATACATATATACAGGGTATCCGACAATTAGTGTAAAATTTCTCGTAGGCAGATAGAAAAAGTAAACCTTAGTCGAAAAGTCCTAAATTATCTTTTTCTTTTACATATAATAAAAAAGTACTTAGTGAATAAATCAAGCTACTCAGCGCCGACCTTTAGCCGGACGCTCGCTTGTGAGCCGCGCGGAGAGATTACGCACACCAGGCGCGTGGTTGATTAATTACTAATTACTTTTTTATTATATGTAACAAAAAAAAATGGTTCTCGACTTTTTGGAACAAGGTTACTTCTTTTAACTGCCTACGAAAGATTTTATACTAATTGTTGGACACCCTATGTATTTATGTAACCAATACAAAAATACTGTTGTACATATATAACTACAAAAAATAAAGAAGATCATACAACATACCATCGATAGGCCGTCGTCTGAATATATGTTATTAATAATACAATTTATTATTGCTAATATGTTCACGTCTCTAGAAAACAAATAACAAAGTTTCATATGTAAAATTACTTATACATTATACAATATAACATGAGACAACACTGTTTGTCCCGAGAATAAAGGTATTATGAAAAATATGCAGATTATGTAAACTAGATAATCGTTTCACTGCATAAAAATGCTTATACATAGAAAATAATCTTTTTACCTTCCTATTCCAATTTCTAGTCCAAATAGTATAATTTCCAGCGCTGACATATTTTTTGAATGCATAGCAAAAATATTAAAAAGTAAAGTAACAGTAACACTTTTCTTTTCATGCACAATTTCTTTGTAAAAATCATCATTGTCTGCATTTAAACTACTTTCACGTATTTGTAAAGAATTATGATGAAGAAACGAGAGAAAGGCCAACCGATCCTTATACTGTTTAAAACAAGGTAAGAATTCGAAAAGCTGTTCTAGTTTTCCTTGTGTCTGGTATATCTTGACTATATCTTGCCACACAGCAGACGTTTCATAAGTGACAGTGTCTAACATTAGTTTTTGGCAATATATCCACTTCTGCCAACTTGGCAACAGTCTGCAAAAAAAAAAAAATATATTATCTCAGATAGTCAAATGTGAAAACTCAATATAAAGCAAATCATTGTTTAGATTAAGGTACTCGCTAATTGCTGTTGTGTTGTTTTTATTTAATGCAACAAAAATGTTTTGTTAATTTAGTATCAATATGATGAGTTTTATTGTCAACTAATTGTTGTAGACAATGTTTATGACAAGTGAGTGAGCAATATGTGAGCAATATGTAAGCAATGATTTTTATTTGTAAGTTGAAAAATAATATAAGTTTATTGTTGATGAGGTGATGGAAACTTGCTGTTATTATATTTTGAAGATTGTTGCTGACAAGAACGTACTGAAACCAAAATACACTCTTTTCTTACAGTGCTGAAACTTTATCCCTAAGAAAACATGTACAAAATTATGTGACAAAATTTTGAACTTAAATTGTAAGTTGCAATTATACAGATATATTTTAGGAAATAAATGTAAATCATTTATATCGTTTATAAAATATTTGTAAAAGTGTGCAAACTTATTTTGCAAATATTATTTCGGCAAAAGAATAACAATATGGCGAATCATCTTAGCAGTATATTTGCAAAATTAATTTCAAAAAGAAATTGTCCAGTAAGTGAGAAAAAGTTTCAGCTATGTGATGTTTAAAATATAGTAATACAATTGCATATGAAGAAATCAAGGTAATTCATGCATATACTTATGAAAAAGCATAACGGCTTTTTGCAAATTTTGACAAATATTAGTTACAAAATTTTATTTCGATAAAACTGTTACGTTATAGCAAATCATCTAAGTGTGATCCTGCAATCATTGCAGAATCGTCGTTATTCATGATTGTCGTTATTCATTTTTGTGCAATATTTTCACAATTTGTTTATGACGGATGAGCAATATTTGTGGCAAGTTACCACCAATTTGCACTCAGTTGGCTATCTAGGACTTTACTTAAATAAATATAACTCTTTTTAAAGTTTAATCCATTAGTGTTATTCCATAGATATAAGTCCAGTAGCACGATAAGATCTTTGTGACTTCAACGGACGTCAAGATGCTATTGGAAAAATAAAATAACGTACTTGTTTTGTGTAGGATGTTTAAAATGCCAGTTTAATATTCCATTAACATGTTCTTGGCACTTTAAACTACCAAGGATGCATGTCCATTTTAAAACTTCATGATAGAATTGATTATTGGCAATATTTTTCGAAGAATGTGTATATAATATGTCATCAAGAAACTTATTCAATATTTCCAGGAGTTTATTCTATAAAAGCAAAAGAAGTTATGTTGTAACACAGTGTTAGATACCTTGTGTTTTTAATATATAATTATTTAACAATATCTTTGTGTTACTTAGTGTTTCATATCTAAAATATTGTAGGTTCTACTAGTTTTGTGACATCTTAATACCCTTACAAAAAAGAACTACTGCCGGCTGTGTGATTATTACATGCGGCCGTGTGATTAATATGGCGGCTTTGTAATGATTGAGGCGAATATTATTGTATCTGTAATAACTTTTAGCAGCGAAATACAAGCGGACATTACTCGCTCTTTAGATATTATTGGAAAAACTACTGTGTGTAATAACGACTGAGTGTGCGGATCACAAGCAGATATTACTAGATATCGCTCATATATATATTATACAGTTAAAAATGGTATATTATGAGCGGAAAGACATCATTGTAAATAATCTAGCAACTTTTGAAACACTTTTTCTCTTTGGAAAATTTGTACAAAAATATTTTGTATTGAAAGAATGCAACAAAATATTTTTGCAAAACTGCTAATAATTATTAGCGTGTGATACGCATTATCTGCGTGTGATCCGCACACTCAGTGGTTATTACACACAGTAGTTTTTCTAATAATATCTAAAGAGCGAGTAATGTCCGCTTGTATTCCGCTGCNAAAAGTTATTACAGATACAATAATATTCGCCTCGATCATTACAGAGCCGTCATATTAATCACACGGCCGCATGTAATAATCACACAGCCGGCAGTAGTTCTTTTTCGTAAGGGTTGCTATTTTAGGCGATTTTTAGCGATTGTTTGGTACATGTATCAAAGTGTACCAAAGCATAGTTTCTATATATTCTAACTACACTTTGGTATATGTACCAAACTTTGGTACACTTTGGTATACCCTTACGGAAAAGAACTATTGCCGATTACATATAAATAAAGTAAGTAATATAAATATTACTGATAATCACACAAGAATATTATTAGGTATTACAGGAATCACTGAGAATATTACTGGCAATTACACAGAATGCCAGTAATTCTTTCGTACCACTGCCGAAATATATTACTGCCAGTAATTCTTTTTTGTAAGGGTATGTACCAAACGATCGCCAAAAATCGTCTTTTGCAACCACTGAAATATTTCAGAAGTTTTTTTGTAATTCTGCGCCTATATATTACTGCCGCAATATATTACTGCTTATATATTACTGGCAATAATATTTAGGCAGTAGTATATTGCGGCAGTGGTACGAAATAAATACAAGCATTCTGTGTAATTGCCAGTAATATTCTCAGTGATAACCTGTAATACTTCCTGTGATATCCAATAATATTTTCTGTGATATCCAATAATTTTTTCTGTAATACCTAATAATATTCTTGTGTAATTACCAGTAATATTTATATGTAATCGGCAATAGTTCTTTTTCGTAAAGGTATATAGCAATTTTTTTTATTCTGTTTTAAGTTACATGTATGTTCATAAAGGTTACAAAATTAGTTTTGTTTTATTGAATATTTTTTTTTTATTATACATGTATTGCTGATAGTTTTTATAAAATTTATTTTTTTAAACAAAAAATATCGAATATTTGATGTTGTAGATAGCACTAGTATACTATAGTCTTTATGATGCCAAAACAACAAATATTACACTATCGTAAACAATACATTTGTGCAACACAATATATCATCGATTTATTATGCGCAGTTCATTTATGAACAAAAAATAGATAGGCCACAAAAAAATTACATTGCGAAGAAAACTGTATTTAAATTTTTTAAAGGTGTAAAATTTTGCAAATCGTGTGTAGTTAGCAATTATATAGCACTTCTATAGAGTATCTTTTTAACTATAATAACGTGCTTTTTTATGACTGCGGATTTTTATGTTTGCAACATTTTATTTATGTTCTTATGTATATTTGTTATGTTGTCGGCTAAAGATACACAAGTGTGTACACTTGTTTTGTAGGATATGTGTATGTATATGTACATGTACAAAGGCTTCAGAGGAACCCTTTATCTTTGGAAATACATAGTTTTGACTAAATTTTAAGACACCATGTTTTTTGACAAAATTGTGTTTGAAGCTTCCTTTTCGAGTTATTAATAAAAATAGGTGACGTATCATAAGTCGGATACGAGAGGTAGGGATATTTTATAAATATATATTATAAATATTTTATAACATATGCGCAGAAGCGGCTCAACTCACCGTGAGTGACAGTAATTTATGTACTGCACGGATTATGTAATACAAATTACGAATGAAGAAGTAAACAACTGAGAGAAAAAGAGAGAAAAAGAAAGAGACAGAGAAAACTACAGAAACAGCGTGTAGCGATTAGTTGATCGCGTCAGGCAGCATACCCTGACAAGAAATTATTTACAAAATTATGTGGCAAAATCATGCACTAAAATTATAATTTGCAATTATACAGACATATTTTAGGAAATAGATGTTAAGACATTGATCTTTTCTGAAATATTTGTAGTTGTTTGCAAAATTACTTTCCAAATACTATTTTGGCAAAAGAATAACGATATGGCGAATTATTTTAGCAGTATATTTGCAAAATTAATTTCACAAAAAAATTGTCCAATAAGTGAGAAAAGAAATTCAGTTATGTGATGTTTCAAATATGTAGAAATATGATTGCATATAAAGAAATGCAAGAAATCGTCGTCACTCATAATGTTATATTTGTGCAATATTTTGACAAATGTGCCTATTAGGGTACGTAATTGCTCGCGTCTGAGGCTGAGTTGTGTCCTGCATACTTCTTGTATCCCACTCATGACAGGTCAACTATTTTTGTTAATAACTCAAAAAGTAAGCTTTAGATATACTTTTTTCAAATAACAAGGTGTCTTAGAATTTAGGTGTCAAGAATATGTATTTTTAAGAATAATGAAGTGATCTGAATCACTTTGTACATATGGGTATATAGTATATACAGAGTTAAAATTATTCTGATATTGAGGTGTTTTCTCGGGCTCCTTTGGATATGCCAATAATTATAATTGTGATAAGGGCTATTGGAATACAGAGTATTTGGCACTTGCCGTCTTACCACTCGTAGGTAGGTGACGGGAAGTCTGCGAAGCAGTTGTCGCTTACTCGCAGAAAAGATAAATAGTCAGTATCACTTTAAGATATGTATTTAACACTTATATATATATGTCATAAAATTTACTGTTAGTTCAATTCACTCAAATGTACAAATGCACTATAAGAGATTTATCATGTAGTGTAGTTTTGTCAATTTATTGCATATTTTGTCAGTATAAACTTAACCTTTCTTTAATTTTATATTCCTTAATAAAAACCATTTAGCCGCTTTTACTGAAACACTTTATATTAAGNACTGTTAAATCCTTCACTCTGTCAAGTTGTTTAGGTGATGTATCAGTACATTTTTAGTAATCATATTTTTNGATGAAANCAANGAAGAGGCAATCGTGGTNTCACAGTCAATCAAAGGCTGTTACGGCAGTAACAAGCAAAAAAAGGAAATATTTATTGCCATAACAGCCTTTGATTGACTGTGANACCACGATTGCCTCTTCNTTGNTTTCATCNAAAAATATGATTACTAAAAATGTACTGATACATCACCTAAACAACTTGACAGAGTGAAGGATTTAACAGTNCTTAATATAAAGTGTTTCAGTAAAAGCGGCTAAATGGTTTTTATTAAGGAATATAAAATTAAAGAAAGGTTAAGTTTATACTGACAAAATATGCAATAAATTGACAAAACTACACTACATGATAAATCTCTTATAGTGCATTTGCACATTTGAGTGAATTGAATTAACAGTAAATTTTATGACATATATATATAAGTGTTAAATACATATCTTAAAATGATAATGATTTTTTTCTTTTTTTACTATATATATATACATATATATATTCCAATTTAGTTTTTTAACTTTTTTTATTCTCTAGTTGACGATGAGCTTGCAATCATCTACTTTCGTAATGTACTAAATGTATTATTAGTTACCTTGATATTTCTTGAAAGAACACTTTCTGGGAACGGAACAATCTTCGACATGGTTTCAAGGGCAATAAGTACAGGATACCACGCTGTATAGGAATTGTTTACATGAAATATACTGCTTGCAAGTTCAAGATATATGTCCAAATCAATATTATCTGGAACAAAATTTTTGTTATACTCTGTATTTTGCAACAAAAAATAAAAAGCATCGTCGAGAAGTTGTGCTAAAGTGACGTCAGACAATTCTGCGATCTTAGACCCTCCGGTTTTAAGAAAAAGAGAAATGTCCTTCCAAGACTGACGATCATAGTTTACGCGATATCCTACGACAAAAAAAGTATTTAGAGAGTCAAAATTAGAAAAAGCGAGAAACAACCAGTATAATAGTAGCATTAACTGTGAGATAGTGAAAAGGTAGTGAAAAGATAGTGAAAAGATTTACTATGTACAAGGTATCCCAGAATTGGTTGACCATTTCTCGTAGACAGATAGAAGGACTAAAACTGAGTCAAAAAGTCCTTTACCATTTTGCTAGATTCGCAATAGTTACTGAGATCGTAATTACTAAATATCCGCGAATAAGCATCAGGCTACCTTATGGAAGTAAGACAGCCCAGTGCGCTTCGCGCGCTTACGATATTCGTAGCAACATATGTGAAGAGCTAATATTATAGCATATACTATGACATATACAATGTAATCGTGCGAAACGCGCCAGGCTGTCTTACGCGTGTACGACAGAAATGATACACCAATTCTGGAACACACTGTATATATACGCTGTATATATAGTATATATAATAAATAAAAAACTCATAATCACATTACCTAAGTGGTCCACGACAATGTTAATTTGATTTTCATGAAGTAGCGATAAAAACCATTTACTGTGTGGTTCTAGGATATGATAATGAGTGGCAAAAACTTGTGTGTTAATTAATTTTTTAAAGGTCATAGGTATCCACCAATTTTGTTTGCACAGCATTTTGACAGTGGAATTAACGTCAAAACAGTCTATAATTATTGGTGACAGTGTATTATCGTGTCGGAATACTTGTACCACAGGATAACCACTTTGTGCTGTCCATGAAGTTATCATATTTTTGATATCTGACGATTTTATGTATGAAACATTCTTATATAAAGAATACGTCTCAAAATTTCTATTCCATAACTTATCAAGAAGTGACAATTTGGTGTACGTGTTATTTGATGTCTTCTTCCTGATAACAAGTATAATATAATTATAATACAAAATATAGGAGTAATACTTGCTCTAAAGTTTAAAAAAAATATTTACTGTTGGTTTAAGGTATGATGGCTTTACTAATATATAATGTGAAAAACTAGTAATAAAAAATTGTCAAAATTGTTTGTAGTCCACTGATTTATATATACTCACGTGTTATAATATAAGTGTACGGCTTCTTGAAATAGAGAAGTATATAGGACATCTTGTTCAAAAACGGTATTCAGCATATATAAAGTACTGAATGCTACAACATAATTCATAACGTTGAAGTTTTGAAACTTTATTTAAAAAATAATTATAATAAATAATACGTTTACAAATTGAAGCTTATTTAACTCTAACACACATAAAAATTTAAATTTAATATTGTTATTTATATATATTTCATAACGTTAGGGTTTATGTTTTCCATCTGTTCGTATAATTCCCAGTAAACACAAAATAACAGTAAGATAATAATTGTTATAACTTCCTACTCAACAATGTAATTGTGATGTTACACGCTTTGTACGTAGCAGGTATATTGATGTGAGTAGAAAAGTTTTACCATTACTGTTATGTTACGTTACTTTGTGTTTCCTGGAATTACAGTAACACTTTAGTATTTCTTCTATTCTCTTTGACCTACATATTCGCACAATATCATCAAGCTTTCGATAAGAGTATTTTTCTTTGATTTGTACGACAAGTACAAATACAATTTCCGATGTTTATAAATTATTATTGTTTGTTTACATATAAAAGTACCAGAAATATTATATCACGTATAACATTTGTTAGTTTGTAAATTGTTAATCGTTTTGGATTGTATTATATTTCAAACTACATGAGATATAAAAGTACAAGCTCCCAATAAAAATAAGGCACAAAGTTTTAAGTACAATTAACAAGGTACTCTTTTGTAGTAACAATTATAAAATCTGTCGCAATAAAGCGACACATGTTTTAGACGGTGTAAAAAGGAAACTACGACCAAACTCCAAAAGTGTTCACTTACAATAAACATAGTAAAGATAATGAGTAGCTGAAAAGTTTTACAGTAATTTTAGGATATTTACATTAGTTTTAAAAGATATACAGTAAGATTTGATACTTTTAGGACTATCATTTTGTAAACGTTGAGTTAAAGAAATGAAAGTACTCAATAAATTTCTGGTTTTTTACCTTTTTCTCGCCACAGTTTAGTAAGAATTGAATTGCGTGATATGAGTGAATTTTCTCGAAATGGAGATTCTTTTGTAATTGCTTCTACGTAATCGAAAAATATTCGTCGTGTTTGGACCACAATCGACTTTAGTAAAGATGTATTGTAATACTATCAAGAAGACAAAGTAAGGTAAACTATAGTTTGATGATGAGCACATACTTAAGCATTTCAGATAGTATGTAAGTAATGTATTAGTTTAATAAATTTCCTGTGTTTTCACTTATATTTTTGATCAAGAATGTCACAGCAAGAGCTATATTAGTAAAGTGGTGATTTTTTTGATTAAAAAGTTAAATAAAAACACAGGAAATCTAGTAGCAAAGTGAGAAAGAAAGTATGTAAATTTTTCTCCACACATAAACATTATATATATGTTTTTATACTTTAATACTAATATGTCATACTGCGTATCATTTTAAAAAAACTAAAAGATGAATATAGTAATATTAATGTAAACGGTCCACATTATTTCTAAAAATAACACTGGTTTTTAATTATTCTATTTATGTAAAAATGTGTAAATAAATACTGCACAAGAATAATCTAACCTGATCGCTGATATAAACTCCGTATACTGTTGAAAATCCTTCAATAAACCAAAGATCAGACTGTCTAAACGGAACTACCCAATCACTAAACATTTCTTGTATCACAGTACGTGCTACTGAACATGTTGCTTTTCTTTCTTTTATAATGGAATCTACGTCTCTGTCGTATATAATGTTAACTTCACTAAAAATAAAAATAATTGTTACTGCCAGTACATTTTTCTCAGTGTGTACAGAGTTATAGTTTAGAAATTCGTTTTTGTATTGAGTTATGCATCTTACCTCAAGAAAACAAACCTAGGAATTACTATATTTTCGTAATGATTTACGGTTATTGGAAGTAGGAAGTAATGAACATATGATTGTGGTATGATATTGTACATGCTTCTGAGAAGTCGGATGATATCAAGCATAAGAGTTNGTGCATAGAATGTGCTATCTTTAGGGATGCTTTCAATAATAACGTTATCTTTTCTTAAAATAGTTGTCTTATATACATTTGGTATGACAATTAATGCAACCGAATGCGTGGATATTAAAGATGTGGTAGAAAATACTTTATAAAGCGTACTGTCAAACGTTTCAGGTATATTTATTAGAGCTGTATCTGTGTTCGTATGTTCAATTCGAATGGTAAATCTAGCCTTGGTAGCTGAATTTTCCCAATATGGAAATATCCATTCAGTAGGAATACGCGATAAAAACAGGAATCTAATAAAAACAAAATTAGAAATAATAATAACACAATAGTACGACAATAAAGCATTACGGGAGATAAATATATTACGTTATATAAAATAATAAGTTAAAAATATAATTAGTATTAAAAATATAATAATCAAGAGGCACGGTAGTGCCTCGCGCCAAGTTTCACGCGCAACGAAGTTGCGCTCGAACTGCGCGAGCACACCGTGCCTATTATTATTATTATTATTATAATCATATTTACAAAAACAAACAGAACAAATATAATAGTAGAAAAATACAATTCTATTTTTCAGTAAATCACAACGCTGTTTACAAAAAATATATAGTATTAGTAAATGTATTTAGTAAATGTTTTTATATTATATTAGTATATAAATTATAGAATAGATTTAGGAATTGTAGTAGATAGGATAAAACCTATAAATATCATATATAGTGAAACATTTTTTGTTGCAATAGTTAAAATTAAAAATATCTGTTGACTAATATTTTCATAATGTAGAAATAAATGGAGTTTAAATAATACATTGTATAATGTGTGCAGCATTATAAATATGTTAGCATGCAATAGCTCTTTATGCACTTACTTTGTTGAGTCACTTTGTTGCATGTATTTCAAACTCATTGCAATTTTTACTAAATTACAATTATATATCGAATTTATCACGTAGTGTCCTGATGTTATAATGTTTTCTTTTTTTAACAACAAGCCTCTAAAGCCTGTGTGTCTTTGTTTGGTGAGACTAATATCCACATTTGTGAATGGATTTGTGGTAGTATTTGACTGTAATATATTGACTTCCCACTGTGACATAGAGTTATAAAGCAATGCAGGTGCTACGTGCACTTTTTGTATGTTACAATAACGTCCGATTTGTAATCTTATGTATTGTTGTACGCATGACACGTGTAGTACAACAGTGGAATTGACAAATAGAGTAGTGTTTTGTAATTTTAANAAAATGGTATAATTTATCGGTTGTACACACTGCGATGTCTGAGACAAACTCTTATGAGTAGAAGAAGAAATTCCAATAACAGATATTGAGCATATTATTCCGAAGAATATAAGCATTTGCGTAATGCGTATCTACAAAATTATTTTGTTTAGTGAACGAAAAATACAGATACACAGTAAAACATAAGTATTACCCAAAATATTATAAAAAACGAACGTTTGCAATATCAAATCCACAAACAGCAATTACAGATGTGTGACCATTATGAGTATGTTTATCAGAAAAGATGTTATTTAGTTCTATCACGCAAACACATGACAACACGTATCACGGATGTGGTTTTACCAATCCGACATACGAAGAGACGAATANAATAGAAAACAAAGTACAGTGTTACTGTATACTACATGTGTTTGATACTATTTGAGATTATTGGAACAAAATTAAATTCAAGAAACTCGTTTAAGGTAGTTCTATCACGAGACAAAAGTTCTGACATAAATTCTAATTTTTTATAGAATATTGTCCGAACCAATCTTCATTTTTGTAAAACAAAAGAACAGTTATTTACCGACCAGTTTAATGAAACAATTTAAGTTGAACAAACATATAAAACATTGAGTATATATAGTATACGCAAATTCTTTGTGTTCGTATGTCTAACTTATAGACTTGAGATCTTTTCCAAAAACTACCAAATATATTTTCAATTTGTTTAAGAAGTAGACATTGAAGAAAATAACAACGTTACCGACCATTTTGATTTAATAAAATGATCTAAATTGATAAATGTCAAACTTGTAACCTGTACGTAGTATAGCCGTCATGTGTGGCAACGCCGCAATTATACTCGATGTGATGTAAAATATTTTTTACAAATAGTTTAATTTATTTCATCAATAATTATATTTTTAGTTATGCATAGTACGCGTTGGTTTCTTGTACATTTTAATTTAAAACTTCTTTTAGCACCCACGAAATCCTACGTAATAAAACTACCTTAATTAGTTTTGAGCGCGTTTTGCATTGCATAATAAACTTATATTGCATAATAAACTTATGGTCCAATACTGACTGTCAGATATTTGCATACGGTTAGAAACGTTTTATTTTGTAACAATTGTAAATTTTCAACAAATATAAGAATATATATATATATATACACAAGAATAAGAACTTACCATCTTCTATACAGTGATATTCAATGCATTAAGATATAAATATTGCAAGAAATAGTATTACGAACTTCTAGTACAACGAGATCAAACCCGTAACGTTTGCGCGATCTTACCTCTTCGAGATATTCTCGAGAACTAAGAAACGATCGTTTCAGTGGAACAATATGTACGTGCCAGAAAGTAAACATCTGTGTTTGGGAAAACGACCTTATTTTTGTTCTCTTTTATGTACGTGTATGATGATAGAAGTAATGGTTTCATATATGTCTGTTTCACGGTTAAATATAAGAATATAATTTCACATACAGACTGTTTTATTTTATAATTCGATAGTTTTCTTTGAAATCTACATTTGAAATAATGTTTTTCATTTACAAAACTTTGTATACAATATTGTAAATAAACAGATATTCCACTGATAGAAATGCATAGAATTTGTTTGTTGGATAAATATGCGGAATTCGGAACTGCATTCGAAATCGCTATAACCCAGATTTTATTCTTTCCGTTTTACGCAAAATGTCGCGGTGACTGGCTTGATATCACGTTTATTGCGAGCGTTGTATTTTTCGGTAGTCTTTCTTTGAAAAAGATGTTGTTCGACTTTGTCGTAGCCTGACAAAAGTAGAGACACGACATAATTATTTAATCAAGATGCAAGAAAAGTGTAGACAGCGAGAATTGTTAAAAAATTTTTATTAGTAAAATTTTTTTAGTAAAATTTGGTTAGTAAAACTTCCAAACTGATTGATGCAAGACAATTATTTGACATTTATTGTAACTGTAAATATACAATTCTAGTTTGTGCAACTTCGTTATTTTGATGAAAACTTTGAAATTACTTGTAATACATAGTCATACTTGTAACTCATACGACAATTGTCACGTTATCGTAGTACAGTTGAATATCTCTTACAGAAATTTATTACTTTTAATTATGAAACCAAAGTGAGTAATAAATTACTAGTCTATGATTTAATAATAATTTGGCAACTATTACTGACAAGGGGAGACTACGACATTGTACCAATTGCTTGGGACAAAATTTATAAGATTGATAGATGACTATGTGGAGTATTGTAGGGTAAAGTAAGAAGATGTACTACTCAAGCATTCGCGAAAAAATCGAAAACTTGAAAATTTTGAGTTATGCTATAACAATGTTAAATAGATTGTTTAATCGAAGATTGCGTAGCGTAGTGGTAGCGTACTTGAGTAGTAACGTCAACGCTGCTGGTTTGAATCTCGATATAATTTTTTTTCTCTTCAAAATTCTACAATATAATCTAAATGTAATTTGTTTATTATAAATGTAACGTTTTTTTTTATTTATTGCATGTTATAATAGTACATTTTTTTGCATAAAAACTCTGTGATTTAAAAAATTAAGTAAAAATAAATGGATTATTATAATACTAATTACTACTTGTGTTCATAAAAAGCGGATAAATAAGTAATATCAACTGTGTGGCGTTTATTTTTATAGACAAGTCAAAACTGTTAGAAAGTGTTTGCAGAATTGTTCAACTTTAATAGAACAAAACCGCGAAATAACATCTCGTGAAGATTGTATAAAAATTCATTCAATCATACATCATCAATTGTTCACCTCGAGTTTTTGAAATATGTTACAATATGCATGGTATCCCTTACGAAAAAGAACTACTGCCGATTACATGTAAATAAAGTCAATAATATAAATAGTCTTGACAATTACATAAGAATATTATTAGATATTACAGGAATCACTGAGAATATTACTTGCAATTACACAGAATGCCAGTAAGTTTTTTGTACCACTGTCGCAATATATTACTGCCAATATTTCCTTTTTGTAAAGGATGCTTCCAATTTAACAAATGAAAGAAAGATATTTATAAATGTCAACAAAGTATGTTTTTGTAGAGATATTTTAAAGAAAAAACCATGTGAATGTAAAACTGCAGCGTTCATACGATGTGTATACTGTCGTGAAAATTATTGTTCACTTCACTTGTTTTTATGACAAATATCATCCTGCATTATGTATTGTCCCATCTAGTTCCAATAAATAAAACATGTTGCATATATTTTTACATGTTGCATACAATTAATTATCCGCTTTTTATGAACACAAGTAGTAATTAGTACTAATCTATTTATTTTTACCGTATTTTATAAGTCACAGAATTTTTATGCTAAAAATGCACTATTATAACATGCAATAAATGAAAAAAACGTTACGTTTAGAATAAACAAAATACTTACATTTAAATTATATTGTAGAATTTTGAAGAGAAAAAACAGTATATCAAGATTCAAACCAGCAGCGTCGACATTACTAACCAAGTACGCTACCGCTACGTTACGCGATCTTCTATTAAGCGATCTATTTAATATCTTTATAAGGTAACACGAAATTTATAAATTCAATTTTCTCGCGAATGCTTGAGTAGTGCATATTATTACTTTACTCTGCAATATTCCACAAAGTCATCTATCAATCCTATAAATTTCGTCCAAATCGATTGGTACAACGTCGAAGTTTTTCGTGGTGAGAATTATTAGATACTTACTGAAGACTTATTTCTGATAGTAAATTACTGAATAAATTACTGTGAGTGTTTGCATAAAAATTTGTTTGAAATTTATTCGGAAATCAGGTAGATTTTTCCAAAATATATTGGATTTTCTTTGAAAACTTTTTATCGATTTTAGTTGGTAATGTAACGCTTTGCGATTAAAAATCAAAAAATAGATTCTATCTAGAATCTAAGGCAAAAGTTTTACTAAAGAAAACAAATATCACTGGCACATCGGTTTTTGGAAGAGAAATTGATTCGAGATTTCACTCAAATTAATTTTTGGAGGCGATTTATCTCGCCGAACGACCGATGACCTCCATGGAAAAGAACCAGACCTAAACAAATCTTAAAGATGATTTCAACTCGACATCTCTATATTTGCAGCTTCTTTACTCAGTCCGCGAGACCACTTGTTCTTTAATAAATCGTAATTATATTTAGTTACTTATTCTCAAGTTATCTCCCAAGCAACCAGCTGACGTTGTAATGACGTAAATATACGTGATTTTTGTCAATCACTTTTTTGTCAATATCACTAATTGGTGATTATGACCTAAATCTGACGTTATTTTGAACGTCATAACAATGACGTCAGTATATACGTCACACATATACGTCATATATGATGTAACTATTGGTCTTTGGAGTAACGTCAGTTGAAATAAGTGAGTAAGACGTCATAATGACTTTATTTAAATAACACGGTAGTTAAAAATTTGTTTTTGAGTATATATTTATGTATTATATGTAAGATCCCACATAACACGTAATATTACGAAAATATCACAGTAACATTGCAATATACTAGTAATATTAGATATTATAATACAATATTACAATAATATTATCAATATATTACATTTATATATAATATTGAAATAGTACGGTAAGATTGTATTGTATCTTAAGTAGCTAGCTTATGAACGTTATAGAGATGTCATTTAATGTTATTTACTATTTAGCACGTTGCATACACATCGCATTATATCTTATATATAATATCATACATATATTTTGCTACGTTGTGGTAAAAACCTAACAACTTTTGTTTTAAACATAAACGCTTTGTTTTCAAAATATAGTATATCAACAAAGAACACTTTGTTTGTGTATAACATTTTTACTATATAATAATTATTATATAATAAAGTTGATACAAATAAATGGGTATATATTTTTATGTGTACATATTTTTCTATATTATTTGATATATATTAAAAATTGACTTTAATAAT
>NW_018021113.1:28563-32589 GCF_002006095.1 Pseudomyrmex gracilis
TGTTGCAGGCATTTTATTAAAAATATATTGCACTGCAATATTTTTCATTTGTAACTTATATAAATTATTTTATTACAAATATTGCACTGCAATATTTTTAATAATTAAATAAATTATTTAATAATTAAATAATAATTTAAATAAGTAATAAATAAAATGCGAAGAATAGCATAAGAATAAGCAGAGAAAGAATTACATTTTATTAAGGAACAAGTGGTCTTGCGAACTGAGTGCAGGGCCTGCGAATATGGTGGTCTCAAGTTCAAATCTCATCATCACCTCAGGATTTTTTCCGGACATAATACCTTTCATCGAGTTAATCAGTTGATCGACAAACTGAGAATCAGGTCTCCAAAGATTAATTTGAGTAAAATCTCGAATTAATTCCCCTCTTACGATGTGCCATTAGTTTTTTTCACGTTAATCACGTTACGTCAGATTACTGACGTAAGTAAACGTCATTAACATGACGTCATTTTTGATGAGACAAACTCACGTCATCATTACGTTAATATCACGTCATAAACTAACGTCGAACTGGTCAAAAACTGACTTTATATTAACGTCATTATAACGTCAGCTGGTTGCCTGGGCTTAAACATTTTATTTTATCTATTTAAATTATTATTTCCTTAAAACTATTGCAGTGCAACATACCTGCAACAATAGATAAAAATATTTCTCTTATTATTATAAATGAGCCAGTAAGTTTTGTCACAGCTAAATCATTGAGTCAATGATTCATCATAGAGCTTCGGAACTTAATTTAATCTGCAGTCATATTACTGATTCAGTGATTTATTATTGAGTCTGAGTAATAAATCACATAGTTCTTTTACTTAGCAAGTAATTCATTACATAATTTCTCAATAATTCTTTAGTAATTTATTCCACGACTCATTTACTGGACAGTAATTGAGTCGTGTAATAAATTACTGAAGAATTATTCAGAAATTGTCAAACACACATACTACAAATTACTAAACTACTGAAAATTATTGACACAGTAGTGAGTAAAGTAATAAAACTCACTGCAATTTATTGATTAAATTACTTAGCGACAATTATTAATTAGTGATACCTCAATAATACTTTTCTGTAAGCGATAAACACAGTTATACATAATACGTGCCAAAAAATACATACGTAACTTAAGTAATATACTTTAAATCTTATCCAATAATGTGTCGAAAAGTGTACTTTTTCTTTACAGCAATGTAAATTACACTACTGAATCTGCGGAAGCGCTTACAAAACGCTGGACTACTGAAGTACATTTGGAGCTTTATGCTTAGTTTAAACAAGTTCAAGACAATTCTTTGGGGCTATCTTCATAAAGAAATAATACTCGTGTAGCTGCTTTGAATAGACAGAATACTATTTCCGAACAACTCAGCTAAGTGTTATCAGCTAATGACAAGGCCGTATATTGACTTACTTTTACGAGCGATACGAAGTCACGGAGCTGTCGGCTGACTGTTGTATTGAATTCGGCAAAGACTTGCACAACAGTGATTTCGAACGAATTCCGATTCGCCATAGTGCGTCAAAACTTCCATACATAGAAAACTACAACGTCAATATATTGAAATTTCACGAGCACATATTTTATAGCACATTTGTCGTTTTTAGAAATTTATCGTCTTTTATAGGAAATCTGTATTTGCTTGTCACTTGTCGAAAGTCCTTATCCTTTGCCACTGACATTTTTAATTAAACGCGATTAAAAAATTTGTACATATTGACGATCTTTACGTACTTCAAGTCAATTTGTTATCGTATAATACATTACCTTGTCTTAACGTATGACGCGAGAACTTTTGTCAAAATGTACATTTGGATATCGTTATAATTATTAGAAATAAGCAAAGTTTATTCTTTTGTTACTTTTTTTAGATTTTCTTTTTCTTTTATCTGTGATTTCTTTTTTTGTACATTATTGTTTGAATTGTGGTTTTTTTATTAAATTATAGTTGGTACTAAGAAAGTAATCAGCTATCTTATTTTGTTTACAACTGTTTTATAATCAAACTCTTGAATAAAACACCGCCACTATTCCGTTTTCTTTTGGTAGAAGCACATTGACATATGTGACGCTGTTGTGATTTTATTAATCCGACATACGAGATTACGATGTAGTAAAAAAACGAAGTACAGATTTATTGTATACTTCACGCTTCGATAAAATTTGATAGTATTTCAACAAAACTAAATGTGAGAAAACTGTTTAATTGCAAGTTGTGTATGACGACATCGAAAAAAAAGTTTTAGTAAATCGTATGACAATAGTATGTGCTATATATTTATGGTATTCTAAAAATATTAACCTCAAATTTGTATTAAGTGCTTCTTGCTTCTATATTATAAACATAGTTATATGGTGCAAAACAGTCTAGTATGAAACGTTTTTCAAATACTAAATGTATGTTCCGATATGCACTGTCGGATATTTACAGTTGAAGAAGTTATATATATTTTATATTTTATTAACAATTGTTCTAAAACAAATCTACATCAACAATACAAAAAAGTAAAATTTTACCATCTTCTATACAGTGATATCCAATGCATTAAGATAAAAATCTTGCAAGAAAGAGTATTGCAAACTAGTAATAAAACAAAATCGAAAAAGTACCGCGCCTTACGATTTTTTTTCTTCGAAAAATTTTCGGTAAGTAGATAAGAGACGATCGTTTCTATGGAACAATACGTACAGTAGGGAACATCATATCGTGCAGCTCCATGATAAGTATTTCTCGGAAATTTCTTCTTTAGCTGCTTTTATTACTGCGCGTACTTCTCTTTCGATCTCAGACCGTTGACAGAGACCGAAGAAGAACGAGGCGCGATAGTATAGAGCATCCAAAGGAGAAATTCCCGAAAAATATTTCCCCTGTAGCCGCACGATATGGTGCTTTTTACTGTACGTGCCAAGAAGTAAACACCTGTAGTTGTGAAAAAACAATCAAATGTGCGTTTTCTTATGAATACACATATGATGATAGAACTAGTGGTTTTAAATGTCTGGTAAAAATATAATTTTACATAATATTTTATTCAATAATTATATTGCTTACGTCGGAGTCTGCATTTGAAATAATGTAATTAATTCACAAGATTTAGTTTGAAATATTTTAAGTGATATTTTTTCAATTATAAAAATTCAAAAAATGTGTTTGCAAAAACAATATGCGGAATTTGGAACTGCATACGGAATTTCTGTAATCTAAATTTTAGTTTTTTTGCTTCACGTAGACTTACGCGGTGACGTCACGCTCGGTACAAGCGTTGTAGTTTTTAATTACTTTTTCTTCGATAAATATATTTTACGTTTGTCAGTGACCGGAGTTAATAGACAATGTGGATGTTTTCTGAACTTAGATTTAAGATTTCAAATATCGGAACATAGATCTATTATTTCAAAAGCGCATTAGCTTTGAGTAAGCTGAAAAGTAAATAATAGACGTTGAGCTTTATTACCTATAAAAAAATATAAAAAACAGTATATACAGTACGTACGTAATACGTAAATAAATTTGAATAATACGATTTATCAAGAGTTTTATTAATAGAGTCGATAAAATATATAAAAGTTATACCGCACGGAGATGCATGATGAACAACTTGCAAACAGCGAGCGCGTTTGAGAATGAGCAAAAGTAACGTCGCACAATATCCGATCCTGTAATTTTGTGCATCACAATTTTGACTTCTCCAGGAACGAGTCAAGAAGTTTCCTTATTAGTGATAATTCTCCGATATTGAGTGTCTGTGCAATTCGTAAAGTGCGTTTTTATACTTAAAAATGTTGAAAAGAAAGACAGTTTATTGCGAATACTAATTGCAGTAAAAAATTTATGTGCTAAATATCTGTTACGTCCTGGACTTCACGTCCCCTTTTTTTTTGCAACGTGAGAACGATCTTTTCGTTCTGAGAATCATAATAATTGTAGCTTTAAGAAACCGAGATGCTGAGACTTCCCGGATGGAGGACAGGAGTCGGGCTGTGGCGATAAGAATTGTAAT
>NW_018021113.1:34806-36949 GCF_002006095.1 Pseudomyrmex gracilis
TCGACCCGCGCACTTGACGCTCGAATCTCTCTGGGTCACTGTGCCGGGAGTTGACACATAAGTGTCATGTGTCGGTTGCGTCACTCTTCAAGGGTCCGACCGTTACCGTAAGCCTAGGACGTAACATATCTTTAAGTATCTTTTTTTTGTACTACAGAATAAACTAAAACTTGTCATTAACTATTGTATGAATATTAAAAGTTAGTATAATAATTAAGATATATCTCACATACCAGTGGATAGTATTGCGTAATATAAAACTTTGTCGTTCGTTTCATACTTTTATACACCTAGAGACTCTGAATTTCTGTGTAGAGTAAGATGTATGTATTTAAATTAATATATTCATATTTATATATTTATTTCAAGACTTAAAAAAACTATAAGCAAACAGAGAACCGAAGATACCGGAAGATACCGAAGATAGCAGAAGACGTGAGGCAGACGAGACGGCGCTAGAATGGACAGAGAAACCACTCTCTATCACGATACTTGTTCTCCGTGTTATATTGTTAATAATAAAACAAGTTGGAAAAGAAATCTTGTTCTTTGCAATGATCAGAACCGATCATCAAGCTTCAAATATCGCCAATCTTTGACGATCTCTGCGCACAATTTTCTCGTAGCAAAGCTAATGTCGTGAGTTGACGTACCTCGAAACACTTGTCGGCAAAACAAAAATCACATTAGGCAAAGATTGGATTTGTATTCATCTTTCTTTCAAGCGTCACATTCATACTCAGCTTTGCTCAGTATTCCGGAAGGGCGATTGGAGACAAATCCACCGAAGCTGAGAAGCAGTTCACTCTTTACATTAATCGTTGACAATGTAAAAATTTTTTTTTGCGAAGTTAAGTAACGTGTGCGAGTGCCGACCAGGCAAAGTTTGTGTTCTAGGTGAGAACTGAACTGAAGTGTAGAAAGAGCTGAACAAGACGCAGTAGGAGCTGCAAGATAGTGAGAATCAATCACATATTCGATAAAATAGGCTCATTACAGTTTAATTTGCATTAAATATTTGGTATTTTTTGTTTCTATGTTTTTATTTTTTTTCTTTTTTTTACATGATAACATTATTCTATGACAAACAGAAAAGACGCAAGATTCACATAAATCTATTGACTATAACCAAGTTTTAAAGTTTTTGATTTTTTGTGTCCAATAGCACTCCACTAGTAATCCCGATCTGAGTCTTTCGCAAATAAAACAGAGATTTTGAGTGTAGTTCCGAATAGCCCCTGCTCCCGATCAATCTGAAATTTTGCACAAAAATAGTGTTCGATGAGACAATCAAAACGCTCGTAGTCTCCACTTCAAAAAAGAAAAAACAAATTTAAAAAAATATAAAAATTATATTGATTAAAATCGATTTTATATGACATGTATACACATATATAATACATGATAAGAATTTGTTAAGTGTAATTTAGTTTAAATCTTTCGCGCCATGTCATCTCACTTTGTACTGTACGAAAGCGTTCTGTGTGGAACGCTTTACACGCATGCGTATTAGGGCCTCCGCACAAACTCTTTCTTAACGCGTTACGTTACGTTAAGTTGGCTATGAACTTAGATTTGTACGTAAACTTGAACGTTATTCAACGCACAAACTAATATTTAACGTAACGTAACGTTACTTACTAGTCATAAACTTAAATTTGTATGTAAACTTGAACTTTATTCAACGCACAAACTAGTACTTAACGTAACGTAACGCGTTAAGAAAGAGTTTGTGCGGAGGCCCTTAGTAGTAGTAGAACAGATAGCAAGCGAGCGATGCGTAGAGAGTGTACCTTTTTTACTTTATTCGAAATGTCACATACATAAATAAAGTCGACAAAAAGAAATCACTATCATTGTTTTATTATTCGTAAGAAATAGCGTTCACATACGCACGTGGCACAAGTCACAAGCCAACGGCTAAAACAATATTATATGTGATAATTCTATTACCTGAAAAGAACTTTAACGTTGCGGTCACTAGGAGTAGACAGTGCTTTGCTCAAAAAGTTACAAATTCATTTTTTGCGAAAAGCAAGATTTACTCTCTATTGTGTGATGCTTTGGAAAATTAGGTTTATAATTATATTTATCCCAGTGTTAGCTAAAAGATTTTCTTCCAGCACAAACTAATTAAACTATT
>NW_018021113.1:37944-50475 GCF_002006095.1 Pseudomyrmex gracilis
CCGGCGTCTTCCTGAACGACTCGGCCATTTTAAGGTTATTAATGTCTTATCGACGTCTCTAACCTATCTTTAGGTCATATGGCACCTACTGCTGCATTCTAATATGATGGGAATGTCAAATTCAAATTTGTCCGGATTTAAGTGGCGGACCCTGTATATAAAACGCGCTCTCGAACGGAGGCGCCGCAGTCAGAGTCAAGCAGTCAGATACAGTCAGCCAGTTATAGTTAGACAGATATTACCAATCAATTACTAGCATAGTCGCGCAATTATAAGGTGTAATTATTGTAACATCGTCACATTTATAATCTTGTAGAAGACAACTGTACAAATTATAAGTGAATAAATTATGTCTCATAAGTGTCGTGCGCTAACTAATTGCGCCACTGGAGCCGTTAAGTGAATAAATAATGAATATAACGTTAAATGAGGTCAATATCAAGCAGAAAAAACATAACAGTAAAAATACAATATTCAATCATAATATATTATATTATACATAGTATACAGTGCAAAACGTTTCGACATTCACTGATGTTCTCTTCAGTCGCGATGTACAGAAAGTATATAAAAGTTGATGTCATGGTGTGTTATTTTAGGCAGATGATCGTACCTCGTGAGATGTTTTTGTCGTCACAATGTAAAAACGGTTAATGTTAAAGTTCACATATAAAACTCACAATAAACCACAATATAAAAGTGCGTAAAATTTGTAAACAAACATCCAGATATTATTTACATGCGTACGGACAAGAGCAATACAATCACGGTCGCCATGAATAGAATGGATTATGTCAGAAAAATGAAAGGTCTCTTACATGAAGTTAATACCTATACCTAAAATCGTAACTCGTAATCCAGTCAAAAAAATAGAATCTGATTTGAATGACTTGTTGAAACATTGGTACAACAATGGATATAGTGATCAACGTAAACTGTATTCTCTAAGATCTAGCGACAAATTACTATCTAAGGCATACGGCCTTCCTAAAACACACAAAGTGGATACTCTACTCAGAATTATTGTCTCCTTTGTCAACAGCCCTCTTTATACATTTGCCATGTTTCTACATAAAATTATTTACAATAGCGTTCCTGCACCAAGAAGTAATGTCAGTAACAGCTTTATATTATATAAAAAACTTTCTTCTATTAAACTTAACAACTTCGATATCTTAATGTCACTTGATGTAGTTTCGTTGTTTACGAACGTTTCAATTGACTTAGCTATTACTGGCATTAAAAATAGATGGCATCACATTAAAAATAACACCTCTATCCCGCTTGATGAATTCGTACCTGCCATTTCGTTTGTCCTCTCCTCTATCATTTTTAGTTTTGAAAACCTTATTTACAAGCAGACTTTTGGGATCTCTATGGGTTCACCTTTATCTTCTGGAATTGCGGATATTGTTTTACAGGACATCGAAAACAAGATCTTAAGTCTGATAAATTTTAAACCTTCTTTCTTTTACCGATATGTTGACGATATCATTTTAGCTGCTTTTTCTGAATTAGTTGACGAAATTGTAGGAATAAAATATATGTATATACTTGTATCAAGCGTGTTTGCGTAAATTGACTCGAACGAAAAGCGTTAAACCGACGATGTTCGTTATCAAGACAGCGGTCGTTTCGACAAGCGACAAATATTATCATTTGTATGTGACTTTTAAGCAGCGTTCAAAACTTCTCTATACTGTTATGTATTTATTATTATTTTCACCTGCGATCAACGGCTAATAAGTCGAGAAGAGAAGGGATTTTCAAAAGACGAGTCGAAGGTTTTCTCGACAAAACGTTTTGCCGCGGTAGTCAGTCGGCGCGAGACACCCGGTACTAATTTACTTATAACAATTTAACATATAAATATATCGCCTCATTGTGAAGTCTTACTTTAAATTTTTATTTCTTGTATTTATTTATTTATTTTACATCACTTTGCTAATTACTCCTACATATTTAAATCTTGTATATTACAATAACGTCCAATTTGTAATTTGATGTATTGCTGGTCGCATGACACGTTTAGTACAACAGTGGAATTGACAAAAAGAGTAGTTTCTTGTATTTCTAAGAACATAGTATAATTTATCGGGCGTACACACAGCGATGTCTGAGACAAATTCTCATCAATAGAAGAAGCTATTCCGATAACAGATAGTGAGCATAGTGTTTCGAAGATTATAAGCATTTGCGTAATACGTGCCTACAAAAGTATTCTGTTTGTTAAACGAGAAATACAAACACACATTAAAACAAAAGTAATACGCAAAATAGTATAAGACAACGAACGTTTGCAATATCAAATGCACAAACAGCAATCACAGATGTGTGACCATTATGAGCATGTTTATCAGAAAAGATGTTTTTTATTTCTATCACGCACACACATCACAACACACATCACGGATGTAGTGTTACCAATCCGACATACGAAGAGACGAATAAGAAAACAAAGTACAGTTTTACTGTATACTACATGTGTTCGACAATATTTGAGATTTTTGTAACAAAACTAAATTCAAGAAACCTGTTTAAGGTAGTTCTATCACAAGACAAAAGTTCTGACATAAATTCTAATTTTTTATATAGTATTGTCTGAACCAATCTTCAATTTTTGAAAACAAAAAACAGTTGGTTATCGACCAACTTTAATGAAACTTATTAAATTGAATAAAGATATAAAACATTGACATATGTAGTATACGTAAATTCTTTGTGTTCGTATTGAGGTGATCTAATATAATAAATTTTAATAGATCGAGAGTAGATCTAATAATAAAGAAAAGTGTAAGTTTCCATAGATCGACTTATATTTATTTAAATTTACTTTATATTTATTCAGATTTAATTTAGATCTAAGTAGATCTATTTTTCCAGTTTTTTTATTTCGGTAAATTTAAGATAGATCTAATCCAATTTTGCTCGGGTAGACTTGAGATCTTTTCTAAAAACTACCAAATATTTTTTCAAACTGTCTACTAAGTAAACAGTAAAAATATAACAACGGTAACGACCATTTTGATTTAATAAATTGATCTAAATTGATAAATGTCAAAATTTTAACTGGTACGTAGTATAGCAGCCATATGCGGCAACGCAATTATACTCAATGTGATGTAAAATAGTTTAATTTATTTTATCAATAATTATAGTTTTAGTTATGCATAGTACGCGTTTTTTCTTGTAACTTTTAATAAACTGCTTGAAGCACTTACGAAATCTGACCATACGTGATAAAATTACCTTAATTAGTTTTGAGCGCGTTTTGCATTGCATAATAAACTTATGGTTCGATAGTGACTGTCAAATATTTGCATACGATTAGAAACGGTATATTTTATAACACTTGTAAATTTTCAATAAATATAAGAAAACATAGGAGTAAGAACTTACCATCTTCTATACAGTGATATCCAATGCATTAAGATATAAAATAATAAATCTTGCAAGAAATATGACTGCGATCTTCTAGTACAACGAGATCAAAAACGTAACGCTTGCGCGATCTTACCTCTTCGAGATATTCTCGAGAATTAAGAAACGATTGTTTCAATGAAACAATATCTACGTGCCAGAAAGTAAACATCTGTGTTTGGGAAAACGACCTTATTTTCGTTCTCTTCTATGTAGGTGTACGATGATAGAAAAAGTTTTTATATATGTCGTTTTCACGGTTAAATATGAGAATATAATTTAACATACAGACTGTTTTATTTAATAATGAGATAGTTTTCGTCGAAATCTGTACTTGAAATATTGTTCATAATTTAGAAAATGTAATTTGAAATATTGTAAATAGACAGATATTCCACTGATAAAAATGCACAGAATTTGTTTGCTGGATAAATATTCGGAACTGCATTCGAGATCGCTATAATCCAGATTTTATTTTTTCCGTTTTAACGCAAAAGTTCGCAGTGACTTGCGTGATGTCACGTTTATCGCGAACGTTGTATTTTTCGGTAGCCTTTCTTCGAAAAATATGTTGTACAACTTTATAGATTTGCCTGACAAAAATAGAGACACGAAATAATCATTTAATTGAAATGCAAGAAAAGTTTTTACAGCAAGAATTTTTGAAAAAGTAATTAATAGTAAAATTTTTATTAGTCTGAATTGATTGATGCAAAATAATTATTTGACATTTATTGTAACTTTAAATATACTATTCTAGTTTGTGCAATTTTGTTATTTTGATGAGAACTTTGAAATTACTTGTAATACAGAGTCATACTTGTAATTCATACGACAATTGTCACGTTATCTTAGTACAGTTCAATATCTTTTACAGAAATTGAGTACTTATAATTATTAAACCAAAGTGAAAAATAAATTATTAGTATTCTATGATCCAGTAATAATTTGGAAAATTACTGAAAATTATTAGATAAGTACTAAGGACTTACTTCTGATGACGTACTAAATAAATTACTATTAGTAAGTGCTTAAACATTTTTTTGAAATTTATTCGAACAGTAAGTAAATTTTTTAAAAATATATTGGATTCTCTTTGAAAATTTTATATCAATTTTAATTGGCAATGTAACGTTGTGCGATTTACAATCAAGAAATAGATTCTATCTAGAATCCAAGTGAAATTTCTTTACTAAAAGAAAACAAATATCACTGGCACATAGTTTTTTGGAAGAGAAATTAATTCGAGGTTTCACTCAAATTAAGTTTCGGAAACAAATCATTTCGCCGATCGACCGATGAACTCCATGGAAAAGAACCAGACCTAAACAAATCTTAACCTTTTCGCTCCGGGACTGGTCCATATATGGACCAACAAAAAAAGCGAACGTAATAGATGTTTATAAGGTCAATTTAATGCACTAAATTTAAGAAAAAAATTGAAAAAAATCCAGGTTACTTCTTTGACCTTCAAAATTAACTTTGAAGGGTGGGGGGTAGCAGGTTATTATTAACTTTTTCAGCTAAAATGCGAGGTCAATTTTAAAGGAAAAATCCCCGGAGCGAAAAGGTTAAAGATGATTTCAACTCGACATCTCTATATTTGCAGCCCTCTTATTCAGTCCGCGAGACGACTTGTTCCTTAATAAATCGAAATTATTTTTATCTACTTATTCTCAAGCTATCTTATACATTTTATTTTATCTATTTAAATTATTATTTTCGTAAAAATATTGCAGTTCAATATATTTGCAACAGTAGATAAAAATATTTCTCTTATTGTATTATTATAAATGTGCCAGTAAGTTTTGTCACAGCTAAATCATTGAGTCAATCATTCATCATAAAGCTTCAGAACTTAATTTATTGTGCATCCATATTACTGATTCAATGATTTATTATTGAGTCTGAGTAATGAATCACATAGTTCCTTTACTTAGCAAGTAATTCATTACATAATCTCTCAATGATTCTTCAGTAATTTATTCCACGACTCATTTACTGGACCAGTAATTGAGTCGTGTACTAAATTATTAAAGATTCATTCAAAAAGTATCAAACACACATACTACAATTACTAAACTACTGAAAATTATTGACACAGTAGTAAGTAAAGTACTAAAAATCACTGCGATTTAATGATTAAATTATTTAACGACAATAATTAATTACTGATGCTTTAATAATACATTTCTGTAAGCGATAAACACAGTTATACATAATACTTAAGCCAAAAAATACATACGTAACTTAAGTAATATGCTTCAAATCTTATCCAATAATGTGTTGGAACTTGTACTTTTTCTTTACAGCAATGTAAACCAGACAAATGAATCTGCAAAAGCGCTTACAAAACGCTGGACTACTGAAGTACATTTGGAGTTTTATGCTTTGTTTAAACAAGTTACCAAAAAAAGCAATACATACAGTCTAATATATACATATATTTTTTGTAAAGTGATAGCTTGACTGCATAATGCATAAGCTTTTACTTATAAAATAAAGCGACTGGACGCCGTCGAGAGACACAAACCGCAAATAGAACTCGCAAATTCTCTGGCGCTATCTTTATAAAGAAATAAAAATCGTGTAGCTGCTTTGAATAAGCAGAATATTAATTGCGAACAACTCAGGTAAGTGTCATCAGCTGTTGACAAGACCGTATATTGACTTATTTTTACGAGCGATACAAAGTCACGTGAGCTGTCGGCTTGCCTGCCGCATTGAAGTCGGCAAAAACTTGCAATACAGTGATTCCGAACGAATTCCGATTCACCATAACGCGTCAAAACTTTCATACATAAAAAACTATAGCGTCAATATATTGAAATTTCACTAATTTCTAGCACATATGCCGTTTTTAAAAACTTATCGTTTTTCATAAGAAATCTATATTGACTTGTCACTTGTCAAAATTCCTTNTTCTTTGCCACTNNAATTATTGAATAATCGCGATCAAGAAATCTGTACATATTGACGATCTTTACGTACTTTGAATCAATTTATTATTGTATAACAAACTTGCATTACTTTGTCTTAACATATAACGCGAGAACTTTTATCACATAGTACATTTTGATATCGTTGCATTCGTTAAACATAGGCAAAGTTTATTCTTTTGTTACTTTTTTTAAATTTTCTTTTTCTTTTTTCTGTGGTTTTTTTTCTGTACATTATNGTTTCAATTAAGGTCTTGTGAATTAAAATAGATGTGATGTTGTTGTGAATTGGGTTCTTAACACAAAATCTCTTGTTTTGGATCGGGCAAGTTTGAACCGTTTTGCTGGGTGTTGTGCAAATAATTTGAAATGCAGTTTGTATTATCCAAACGTTTCGGTTTATTTTGAACCTTCCTCAGTGGATTACTTAAATAGAACAATCCCTCCTTATTGTTATAATGACGAAGAGTTATAAAAAAAAGTTAGTCATGTTGATTAAAATTAGTTGGTCTGTGTGTAAATGTGTGTATATGTCAATAGTTTCGTCATTACAGTAATGACGAAACTATTGACATATACACACATTTACACACAGACCAACTAATTTTAATCAACATGACTAACTTTTTTTTATAACTCTTCGTCATTATAACAATAAGGAGGGATTGTTCTATTTAAGTAATCCACTGAGGAAGGTTCAAAATAAACCGAAACGTTTGGATAATATATACTGCATTTCAAATTATTTGCACAACACCCAGCAAAACGGTTCAAACTTGCCCGATCCAAAACAAGAGATCTTGTGAATTAAGTTGAATTTGATACTAAGAAAGTATTTAGTTACTTTATTTCGTTTACAACCGTGATATCATCGAAATCTTGAAGAAAACACCGTTAATATTTTGCCCTTGTTTGATAGATTGACCTATATACTATATGTACTATATATAGTGAAACATGCATGATATCTATGAAAATAAACAAATTAGAGAATTTGCCTTATATGTATATATTACCAGTACAAATACGCACAACAGCACTCACTCAACATCCTTTTTATAATATTGCAGACAAGTCTGTTTGAAATAATGGATTTAAAAAAAAAGCAAAGTGGGAAGCTTGACACAAGAAAAAATGTATCTCACAAGAAGCAAGAGAAACAAACTTACATCATATATGCTAACACATTGAGTGAAAAGTGCAACTAACTTCGTCATTGTTTTATGTTTTATTGTTGTTTGTGCACGTTACACATAAAGTGTCTCGTGTTTACTTTTGTTACTTGCTCACGCGTAAAAGAAACTATCGCAAATATTGTATAAGTATGTTCTGATTTTGTTACCCTTTTTTTTAAATAAGCAATTTACCAAATGTGACATAATTGTAAAGGCACATGGTAATTTTGAATATCGCATAACACATAAGAGAATCAATCAATCAGAACCTTCCAGAACAAGATACAGAGTGAAAGGCTCTCATTGATTCTCATTTGTCTTATGCGTAACCAGTATACAAATATTAATACTTCGGACCTAAAAAAGTACAATAACGTAGTCTCTCTCTGTCTCTTCTTTGCTAAAAATTATGTACCATTACTGACTTACTTTGAGTAATGTAATCACATTTCCGTTTTTACTTAATAGTGCTTCTAAGAAACAAGTGCGGTTGTAATATACACTAAAGGTCGTTGTTCTACATTAGTCGCAAAACGCCAATGAAATAAGAGACGTAAATGCATGCATATAAACGTGTTCACAACAGAACTTTTTGAAAACACTTGCATAGTGTAAGAAACTAAGGAAACGTTAGGAAGTAATACGATACTTTCAATGCAACTAATATTTTTATTATAACTAAATTGAAAAAACTATTTTTTCTAGAACAAACATAAGAACCTCTAACTTATTACTAACATTTTGGAAATACTGGTGACTTAGTAATTGTTATATTCTCACATAACACTGAATGGTATTGCATGATATCAACTTTTCTCTTAAATTATATAAATTTTTTTATATCTAAAATATCTACTTTGCTTTATGTAACGTGAGATTGATATATTTATATTTATGTGCGCAATACTTAACTATACATATATGTAAAAGCCGGCGCGTAATATAAATAATGTATTTTATTGAAGAAAGAACTTTATTTTATAGATAACACTTTACTAACTATTAAATATTAAAATCCGAAACGTATCTTTTCGATTTTAGCTATAATTAATAAGTCGATTTTGTTATCGTAAAATAAATCTTACTTAAAAAAACACACAAGATTTGGACACGACAAATCAGTAGACATTTTTATCTAAAAGATTTTGGTTACAAACTATAAACTGTAATAAAAAAAAAGAAATACATACAGTGGTTTATTATAAAAAGAAAACTTATTTACAGCCAGCGGGCGACACTACGTAGTAGCGTTTGTAATTAAAACTATACTGTGGCTCACAATAAAGCGTAGTTTCCATTTTAATCAAAAACTCACGTCGAATTTCAACTTTTTTGTTAATGGCATCGAGAACAAATGATTCCTAAAACAAATTACAAAATATATTTATAATACAATCCTGTATACTTGTGTATAAATTTTATAAGACTTACGGGATATACTTTTACTAGAAATAATATTTATCTAACAAATATAAACAATAAGTTCTATTTGAAGAAAAAGAAAAAGTAACCTCCGATTCCAAAAAAATAGTGAAATAATACTTTTAATAATCTATACATACATTTATCATGTGATGCATATGCAGCACTTTCTTTAAAAATAGTTCGTTAGCAATCTGAAAAAAAAACATGTACTAGTATAACTTAGTGTGATTTCCTTACATCGTGTAACACTATTCAATAATAGAAATTCGAGATAAAATGAAACATCATGTGATTATATACAATTATATGTAACTCGGATGTAATTATGTATGACTGTATAAACATTTAAACAAGTCGAATATGATTTTATATAACTTGAATATGTATTTATGCGATCGTGTAAACTCAGATTTCAAATTTAGCGCAATCTAATTTTATAGGATCATATATAAATACATAAAAGTATGTACAATAGTATATAATTTTTTATATTTATATATAATTTTATAAAATCAGATCGCGTCAGATTTCAGATTTGATTTTACACGATCACATAGAATCATATCCAACTTATATAAAATCATATTTGACTTATATACAAGTGTACACGATCATACAAAATTGCATCCAACTCACATATACTCCTATATGATTTTCCATTGTTTCTTGAGAAATTATTCTTTTCTTATATCAAAAGCAGGTATGAATCTAGACAACACTATACCTCTATACATTTTTTATTATATACATACATATATACAGGGTGTCCGACAATTAGTGCAAAATCTCTCGTAGGCAGATAGAAGAAGTAAACCTGAGTCAAAAAGTCCTTAATTATCTTTTTCTATTACATATAATAAAAAAGTACTTAGTGAATAAATCAAGCTACTCAGCGACGACTTTTAGCCGGACGTTCGCTTGTGAGCCGCGCGGAGAGCTTACGCACACTAAGCGCGTGGTTGATTATTTACTTTTTAATTACTTTTTTATTATATGTAACCGAAAAAAATGGTTCTCGACTTTTTGGAACAAGTTTACTCCTTCTACCTGCCTACGAGAGATTTTACATTAATTGTCGGACACCCTATGTATATATGTAATACAAAAATACTGTTGTACATATATACCCTTACGAAAAAGAACTACTGCCGATTACATATAAATAAAGTCAGTAATATAAATATTACTGACAATTACATAAGAATATTATTCGGTATTACAGGAATCACTGAGAATATTACTGGCAATTACACAGAATGCCAGTCATTTTTTCGTACCACTGCCGCAATATATTATTGCCAGTAGTTCTTTTTCGTTAAAGTAACTACAAAAAATAAAGAAGATTATACAACATACCCTTGTCAAACCGTCGGCTGAATATATGTTGTTTATAATACAATTTATTATTGCTAGTATGTTCACGTCTCTAGAAAACAAAAACCAAATTTTCACTTCAAATGTAAAATTACTATTATACATTATACAATACAACATGAGAATAATATAGATTAATGATATTATAAGAAATATGCAGATTATGTAAACTAAATAATTGTTTTACTGCATAAAAATGCTTATAAATAGAAAATAATCTTTTTACCTTCCTATTCCATTTCCTAGTCCAATTAGTATATCATCAAGCGCTGACATAATTTTTGAATGCATAGCAAAANTATTAAAAAGTAAAGTAACAGTAACACTTTTCTTTTCATTTACAATTGTTTTGTAAACATCACCATTGTCTGCATTTAAACTACTTTCAGGTATTAGTAAAGAGTTACGATCAAGAAACGAGAGAAAGACCAACCGCTCCTGATAGTGTTTAGAGCAAGGTAAGAATTCGAAAAGTTGTTCTAGTTTCTCTTGTTTCTGGTATATCTTGACTATATCTTGCCACACAGCAGACGTTTCATAAATGACAGTCTCTAACATTAGTCTTTGGCAATATATCCACTTCTGCCAACTTGGCAACAGTCTGCAAGAAAAAAATATATTATCCCAAATAGTCAAAAGTGAAAACACAATATAAAGCAAATCATTGCTTAGATTAAGGTGCTCGCCAATTGTTGGTGTGTTTTTTTATTTAATGCAACAAAAATGTTTTTGTTAATTTAGTATCAATTTGGTGAGTTTTAGTGTTAACTAATTGTTGTAGACAATGTTTATGACAAGTGAGTGAGCACAATGTGAGCAATATGTTAGCAATGATTTGTATTCGTAAGTTGAAAAATAATATAAGTTTATTGTTGATGAGCTGTTGGAAACTTGCTGTTATTATATTTTATAATAAGACCGTTGCTAGCAAGAACGTACTGAAAACAAAATACACTCTTTTCTTACAGTGCTGAAACCTTATCCCAGATAAGAAAACATTTACAAAATTATGTGACAAAATTTTGCACTAAAATTTGCAATTTGCAATTAGACAGATATAGTTTAGGAAATAAATGTAAATCATTGATCGTTTATAAAATATTTGTAATTGTTTGTAAAATTATTTTGCAAATATTATTTCGGCAAAAGAATAACGATATGGCAAATCATCTTAGTATATTTGCAAAATTAATTTTACAAAAACATTGTCCAATAAGTGAGAAAAAAATTTCAGCTATGTGATGTTTAAAATATATAGTAATATAATTGCATATGAACAAATCAACGTAATTCATGAATATACTTATAAAAATGCATAACGACTTTTTTGCAAGTTTTGACAAATAATATTTACAAAATTTTATTTCGCCAAAACTGTTACGTTATAGCGAATCATCTAAGCGCAATCATTGCAGGATAGTCGCCATTCATGATGCCATTTTTGTGCAATATTTTCACAATTTGCCTTGGAGAGATGAGCAATATTTGTGGCAAGTTACAAACAATTTGCACTCAGTTGGTTATTTAAAACTTTACTTAAATAAATATAACTCTTCTTAAAGTCTAATCCATTAGTGTTATTCCATAGATATAAATCCAGTAGCACGCATAAGATCTTTGTGACTTCAACGAACGTCCAGTTGCTATTGACAAAATAGAATAACGTACTTGTACTGTGCAGGATCCCAAGATTGCAATTCGAATATTGTAATAACATGTTCTTTGCACTTTAAACTACCAAAAATACATGTCCATTTTAAAACTTCATGATAGAATTGATTATTGGCACTATTTTCCGAAAACTGTGTATATGATATGTCATCAAGAAACTTATTCAATATTTCCAGGAGTTTATTCTATAAAAGCAAAAAAGTTATGTTGTAACACAGTGTTAATTACCAAGTGTCTGTAATATATAAGTATTTAATAATTTTGTGATACTTAGTGTTCCATATCTAAAATATTGTAGATTCTACTAGTTTTGTGACATCTCAATATATAGCAATTCTTTTTAGTCTATCCTAAGTTATATGTATGTTTATACACAGTAAAAAAAAAAATGTTAATTTTAACATTTTTTGCATGTCCCAGGAGGTCCACTCTAAATTGTAAGTTAAAACAACTTATTCGTTGTGAGTCACTTATTGACAAACTAGTAAAGTTAAATAATTGACACAATACTTTACATTTATATTTGT
>NW_018021113.1:54250-57345 GCF_002006095.1 Pseudomyrmex gracilis
ACAGTAACACTTTTCTTTTCATTTACAATTGTTTTGTAAACATCACCATTGTCTGCATTTAAACTACTTTCAGGTATTAGTAAAGAGTTACGATCCAGAAACGAGAGAAAGACCAACCGCTCCTGATAGTGTTTAGAGCAAGGTAAGAATTCGAAAAGTTGTTCTAGTTTCCCTTGTTTCTGGTATATCTTGACTATATCTTGCCACACAGCAGACGTTTCATAAATGACAGTGTCTACCATTAGTCTTTGGCAATATATCCACTTCTGCCAACTTGGCAACAGTCTGCAAAAAAAAAATATATTATCCCAAATAGTCAAAAGTGAAAACACAATATAAAGCAAATCATTGCTTAGATTAAGGTGCTCGCCAATTGCTGTTGTGTTTTTTTAATTAATGCAACAAAAATGTTTTTGTTAATTTAGTATCAATTTGGTGAGTTTTATTGTCAACTAATTGTTGTAAACAATGTTTATGACAAGTGAGTGAGCACAATGTGAGCAATATGTTAGCAATTATTTGTATTCGTAAGTTGAAAAATAATATAAGTTTATTGTTGATGAGCTGTTGGAAACTTGCTGTTATTATATTTTGAAGATTGTTGCTAACAAGAACGTACTGAAAACAAAAATACTCTCTTTTCTTACAGTGCTGAAAACATATCCCTGATAAGAAAACATTTACAAAATTATGTGACAAACTTTTGCACTAAAATATTAATTTGCAATTATACAGATATATTTTAGGAAATAGATGTAAATCATTGATCGTTTATAAACTATTTGTAATTGTTTGCAAATATTATTTCGGCAAAAGAATAACGATATGGCGAATCATCTTAGTAGTATATTTGCAAAATTAATTTCAAAAAGAAAGTGTCCAATAAGTGAGAAAAAAATTACAGCTATGTGATGTTTAAAATATATAGTAATATAATTGCATATGAAAAAATCAACGTAATTTCTGCATATAATTATGGGAATGCATAACGACTTGTTTGGAAATTTTGACAAATATTATTTACAAAATTTTATTTCGACAAAACTGTTACGTTATAGCAAATTATCTAAGTGCAATCATTGCAGGATCGTCGTTATTCATGATCGTCGTTATTCATTTTTGTGCAATATTTTCACAATTTGCCTATGACGGATGAGCAATATTTGTGACAAGTTACCACCAATTTGCACTCAGTTGGCTATCTAGCACTTTACTTAAATAAATATAACTCTTCTTAAAGTCTAATCCATTAGTGTTATTCTATAGATATAAGTCCAGTAGCACGATAAGACCTTTGTGACTTCAAAGAACGTCAAGTTGCTATTGGGAAAATAGAATAACGTACTTGTTTTGTGTAGAATGTTTAAAATGCCAGTTTAATATTATAGTAACATGTTCTTTGCACTTTAAACTACCAAGGATGCATGTCCATTTTAAAACTTCATGATGGAATTGATTATTGGCACTATTTTCCGAAGAATGTGTATATGATATGTCATCAAGAAACTTATTCAATATTTCCAGGAGTTTATTCTATAAAAGCAAAAAAGTTATGTTGCAACACAGTGTTAATTACCAAGTGTCTGTAATATATAATTATTTAACAATATTTTTGTGATACTTAGTGTTCCATATCTAAAATATTGTAGATTCTACTAGTTTTGTGACATCTTAATATATAGCAATTCTTTTTAGTCTATCCTAAGTTATATGTATGTTTATAAAGATTAGGAAGTTAATTTTGGTTATTGAATATTTACATATATTGGTGATAGTTTTAATAAAACGTACTGTTTTAAACAAAAAATATCGAATATTTGTTGTTNTATATAGCACTTCTATACTATAGTCTTTATGATGTAAAACAACAAATATTACACTATCGTAAACGATACATTTGTACAACACAATATATCATCGGTTTTTTATGTGCAGTTCATTAATGAACAAAAAATAGATAGGCCACAAAAAAATTACATTGCGAAGAAAATTTAAATTTTTTAAAGGTGTAAAACTTTGCAAATTGTGTGTACTTAGCAATTATATAGCACTTCTATAGAGTATCTTTTTAACTATAATGACGTGTCTGTCTCTGACTGTGGATTTGAANGTTTGCAACATTCTACTTTACTTCGTAACCTTTATGTTCTTATGTANATTTGTTATGTTGTCGGCTAAAGATACACAAGTGTGTACACCTGTTTTGTAGTATATGTATATGTATATGTACATGTACAAAAGCTTCAGAGAAACCCTTTATTTTTGTAAATACATATTGTTACGTCCTGGACTCCACGGGCTCTTTCATTTTGCAACGGAATATAATTATTAAGTTTAACGATACTTCTAGGAAATAATTCTTGTAACGAATTCCTGGAAAGAGAAATGAGAGCCAGCCGAGATAAGATAGACAAGTCCGAACCGAGTGCTATGTTATAAACAAACCTAGTCGGACGCCATATTATAAACAAAATCTAACCGGTATCGATGAGCAAAGGTTATCGCCCCTCAGAAAGGAATACGATGAACAAAGACTCTCTGTACGCAAGCTACGTACTTGAAAATTTTGGGTATGACGCAGCGGCTCTCGCGATTCTGGAAAGGAAATCGAAAATCAAGGGGCTAGAGTTGCAACTAGCAGACATAAACAATATAGGCCACATACCGATAAGCGAGATCTAAACGCACGATGATCCTATCGATTCAGAGAATCGAAAGAAAGAGGAAAAGGTCTTTGCCCCGGCGGTCAACGAACGAGAGGGCGAAATTACGAGAAAAGACAATGAAGAAGGAGAGATCAACTCGCAGGTATAAAAGCCCTGGATGTTCGATCGAGCAAGCATTCATATTCATTCATTCATTCTTTATTCTTGCATTCATTAATCAGTACGCAGTTTTTCAACACAGTCGGATCTTCAGAGAGTAGCTTCTCGCGATAGAGTCAGTGATAACAATCAATCGGTCAGTCAATTTGAATCAAAGAAATTTCGCAAACTTCTCATTCGTCGAACTTGCTGAGGGTGCCGCCGACTTCCCTTGCAATCATCTGCGAGCAGCGTGAATCCAAGCGAAACAACTACGACCAATCACTGAGC
>NW_018021113.1:61860-63271 GCF_002006095.1 Pseudomyrmex gracilis
CAGCAAGTTGTCGGCAATACATGTTGAATACGTGTCATGTCAAACTAAAGACAAATGCCTGACTCACCTTGTTCTAAATTTGCTGAAAACACAAGCGTTTTGTTTTCGGCAACATGACAGCAAAAATACAGACAGGTGGCTATCAGGGAAAGGTTATCGCCCCTCAGAAAGAAAGAATACGATGAACAAAGACTCTCTGTACGCAAGCTACGTACTTGAAAATTTTGGGTATGACGCAGCGGCTCTCGCAATTCTGGAAAGGAAATCGAAAATCAAGGGGCTAGAGTTGCGACTAGCAGACATAAACAAGATAGGCCACATACCGATAAGCGAGATCTAAACGCACGATGATCCTATCGATCCGGAGAATCGAAAGAAAGGGGAAAAGGTCTTTGCCCCGGCGGTCAACGAACGAGAGGGCGAAATTTCGAGAAAAGACGATGGAGAAGGAGAGATCAACTCGCAGGTATAAAAGCCCTGGATGTTCGATCGAGCAAGCATTCATATTCATTCATTCATTCTTCATTCTTGCATTCATTAATCAATACGCAGTTTTTCAACACAGTCGGATCTTCAGAGAGTAGCTTCTCGCGATAGAGTCAGTGATAACAATCAATCGGTCAGTCAATTTGAATCAAAGAAATTTCGCAAACTTCTTATTTGTCGAACTTGCTGAGGGTGCCGCCGACTTCCCTTGCAATCATCTGCGAGCAGCGTGAATCCAAGCGAAACAACTACGACCAATCACTGAGCAACCTTGCCAATTTTTAGCATCGCTATCACCAAAGTATATCACCGAGTACCTTGTAAGTCTCACTAATACAGATTCATACACCTTTTGCATTTCGATATGAGCAGCAGTCAAGATCATCAATTCTTACAACCATTTCTAATTCTAGACACACAACGTAATGTAATGATTCTGAGTACCGTAATAACAATCATGAACATTTATCCAATCAATAATTCAATAATAGTGACCTACTTTTAATTGATTATCTTGATTTGCTACTCATAGTCAAATAAACAGCGCCTATGTTAAAATAGAATTTTCCGAACAATAGACCCTCTTATTTTACGATCTCTTGCGGAGACGGATCCGACCGACGACCCGTAACTAGTGTCAGTGTATTTTGACAAGAAATGATTTCTTGTAAAAGCTCTCCGGACTTAAGATCCTCTATTAACTTCAATCCAGCTCGATGTCACTACAACAAACCATTCCGCCGTTTGTAACAATACGCGGAGATCTCTAATAATAATCGATATAAAACACGAACCGTCGCACCTGAACTGTACGTGCCAATTTAAAGCAAATTCATGCGGAGTCTACTTATGTTTTCATTCAGTTATTATCATTGTTTTAACAATCTATTTGAATAAACGATTATGTTAATATTTTCATAACAAA
>NW_018021113.1:63296-64822 GCF_002006095.1 Pseudomyrmex gracilis
TTCTAATTCTCGACACACAACGTAATGTAATGATTCCGAGTACCGTAATAACAATCATGAACATTTATCCAATCAATAATTCAATAATAGTGACCTACTTTTAATTGATTATCTCGATTTGCTACTCATAGTCAAATGAACAGCGCCTATGTTAAAATAGAATTTTCCGAACAATAGACCCTCTTATTTTACGATCTCTTGCGGAGACGGATCCGACCGACGACCCGTAACTACCTAGTGTCAGTGTATTTTGACAAGAAATGATTTCTTGTAAAAGCTCTCCGGTCTGAAGCTACCTTTTTGAGTTAGTAATAAAAATTGGTGACGTACCACGAGTCGGATACGAGAGGTAGAGATATTTTATAAATATATATTATATAAATATATTATAAATAATGCGCAAAAGCGGCGCAACTCACCGTGAGTGACAGTAATTTATGTAATGCACGGATTAAGTAATACAAATTACGATGGAAGAAATGAATAACTGAGAAAAAAAGAGAAAAAGAAAGAGACAGAGAAAACTACAAAAACAGTGTGTATCTATTAGCTGATCGCGTCAGGCAGCATACCCTGATAGGAAACCATTTACAAAATTATGTGACGAAATCTTGCACTAAAATTATAATTTGCAATTATACAAACATATTTAAGAAAATAGATGTAAAAACATTGATCTTTTCTGAAATATTTGTAGTTGTTTGCAAAACTACTTTCCAAATACTATTTCGGCAAAAGAATAACGATATGGCGAATCATCTTAGCAGTATATTTGCAACATTAATTTTACAAAGAATATGTCTAATACTTGAGAAAAGAAATTCAGCTATGTGATGTTTCAAATATGTAGAAATATGATTGCATATGAAGAAATGCAAGAAATCGTCGTCACTCATGATGTCATATTTGTGCAATATTTTCACAAATGTGCCTATTAGAGCAAAGTTCTATTTAAAATAAATTTCAGAAAAGAAAGTTCAGACATCGTTTAATCCAGCTGAACAATCAGTGGATTTGAAGAAAGAAGCAATAACGTTTAAAGCCACCAGTGAAGAAGTAGCAACTTTACAACATTGCGTAGAATTGATGGTGCAAAGGGAGGATGCATAGCGTCGTAGATNAAAGAAAGAAGTCGAGAAAAAACGGAAGTTACAAAAACTTTATAAGGCTTCGAAAGATCGAGTAAATATTTTCTTTTTCTGCTTGTTACTGCCGTAACAGCCTTTGATTGACTGTGAGATCACGATTGCCTCTTCTTTGCTTTCATCTAAAAATATGATTACTAAAAATTTACTGATACATCAACTAAAAAACGTGACAAAATGAAGGACTTAACAGTTCTTAATATAAAGTGCCTCATAAAAGCGGCTGAATGTCTCGTATTAAGGAATATAAAATTAAAGAAAGTTTAAGTTTATACTGACAAAATATACAATAAATTGACAAACCTACATGATACATCACTTAGAGTGCTTTTGTACATTTAAGTAAATTGAACTGACAATAAATTTTATGACATATATATA
>NW_018021113.1:65822-82548 GCF_002006095.1 Pseudomyrmex gracilis
AAAATGGTTCAGGACTTTTCAACTAAGTTTACTCCTTCTACTTGCCTACAAAAGATTGTACGGCAATTCTGAGACACCCTGTATATATAATATATATATACAGAATATATATAGTATATATATAATATGTATATATATATATATATATATGTATTTTTTTTAGAATTTATTTTTCTAACCTTTTTTAATTTCTAGTTGACCATGAGCTTGCAATCATCTACTTTCGTAATGTACTAAATGTATTATTAATTACCTTGATATTTCTTGAAAGAACANTTTCTGTGAACGGAACAATCTTCGACATGTTTTCAAGGGCAATAAGTACGGGATACCACGCTGTATAAGAATTGTTTACATGAAATATACTGCTTGCAAGTTCAAGATATATGTCCAGATCAATTTTATTTGGAACATTATTTTCGTTATACTTTGTATTTTGCACCAAAAAATAAAAAGCATCGTCGAGAAGTTGTGCTAAAGTGACGTCAGACAATTCTGCGATCTTAGACCCTCAGGTTTTAAGAAAAAGAGCAATATTCTTCCAAGAATAACGATCATAGTTTACGCGATATTCTACGACAAAAAATTATTTAGAGAGTCAAAATAAGAGAAATCGAGATACAACCAATATAATAGTAGCATTAACTGTAAAAAGATAGTAAAAAGATTTACTATATACAAGGTGTCCCATAATTGGTTAATTATTTCTCGTAGACAGAACAAAGGACTAAAACTGTCAAAAAATCCTATACCATTTTGCTAGATTNGCAATAGTTACTGAGATTGTAATTACCAAATATTCGCGAATAAGTATGCATTGGGCTATCCTATGCAAGTAAGACAGCCCAGTGCGCTTCGCGCGCTTACGATATTATTCGTAGCTAATATTACTGCATATACTCTGACATATATACAATGTAATCAAGCGAAACGCGCCGAGCTGTCTTACGTGTGTACGACAGAGATGATACATCAATTCTGGAACACACTGTATATATACATATATATAGAGTATATAATAAATAAAAAATTTATAATCACATTACCTAAGTGGTCCACGACAATGGTAACCTGATTTTCATGAAGTAGGGATATAAATATTTTACTGTCTGGTTTTAGGATATGATAATGAGTGGCAAGAACTTGTGTGTTTAATAATTTTTTAAAAGTTACAGGTATCCACCACTTTTGTTTGCACAGCGTTTTGACAGTGGAATTAACGTCGAAACAGTCTCTAATCATTGCAGACACAGACTGTGTATCAATGTGTTGGTCTACTTGTATCACAGGATAACCACTTTGTGTTGTCCATAAAGTTATCATATGTTTGATATCTGACGATTTTATGTATGAAACATTCTTATATAAAGAATACGTCTCAAAATTTCTATTCCATAACTTATCAAGAAGTGACAATTTGTTGTACGTGTTATTTGATGTCTTCTTCCTGATAACAAGTATAATATAATTATAATACAAAATATAGGAGTAATGCTTGCTGTAAAGTTTAAAAAACAATATTTAATGTTTGTTATAAAGTATGGTGGTTTTACTAATATATAATGTGAAGAATTAAAATATTAATTAAAAATTGTCGAAATTTTTTGTACTCCAATGATTTATATATACTCACCTGTAATAATATAAGTGTACGGCTTCTTGAAATAGAGAAGTATATAAAAAATCTTGTTGAAAGACGGTATTCAGCATATATAATGTACTGAATGCTACAACATAATTCATAATGTTGAAGTTTTGAAATTTTATGTAACAAAATAATTTCAATAAATAATACGTTTACAAATTGAAGCTTATTTAACTCTAACACACAGAACAATTTAAATTTAATATTGTTATTTATATATATTTCATAATGTTAGGTTGTATGTTTTTCATCTGTTTGTATAATTCGCAGTAAACACATAATAACAGTAAGGTAACAATTGTTATAATTTCTTACTTAACAATGTAATTGTGATGTTACACGCTTTGTACGTAGCAGTTATATTAGTGAGTGTAAAATTATACCATTAAAGAGCCGTCTACAATGGAGAGTTGTAGGCCGTAATAGTAAGAAATTGACCAATCACAGACAAAGTACAGAAGAATAATCGATTGTGATTTGTCAATTTCTTACTGTTACGGCCTACAACTCTCCATTGTAGACGGCTCTTAATGTTACGTTACGTTTTACTTTGTGTTTAATGGAATTACAGTAACACTTTAGTATTACTTTTATTTTTTGACTTACATATTTACACAATATCATCAAGCTTTCGATAAGAGTATTTTTCTCTGGTTTGTACTACAAGTACAAATACAATTTACGATATTTATAAATTATTATTGTTTGTTTACATATAAAAGTACCAGAAATATTATATCACGTATTACATTTGTTAGTTTGAAAATTGTTAATTGATTTGGATTGTAACATATTTCAAACTACATAAGATATAAAAGTACAAGCTTCCAATAAAAGTAAGGCCTAAAGTTTTAAGTACAATTAACACAGTTTTCTTGTGTAGTAACAATTATAAAGTCTGTCGCAATAAAGCGACACATGTTTCAGACGTTATAAAAAGCAAACTACGACCAAACTCCAAAAGTGTTCACTTACAATAAACATAGTAAAGATAATGTGTAGCTGCAAATTTTTACAGTATTTTTAGGATATTTACATTATTTTTAAAAGATAGAGAGTAAGATCTGATACTTCTTGGCCTATCATTTTGTAAACGTTGAGTTAAAGAAATAAGAGTACTCAATAAATTTCTGGTTTTATACCTTTTTCTCGCCATAGTTTAGTAAGAGTTGAATTGTGTGATATGAGTGAATTTTCTCGAAATAGAGATTCATATGTAATTGCTTCTATATAATCAAGAAATATCCGTCGTGTTTGGACCACAATTGACTTTAGTAAAGATGTATTGTAATACTATCAAGAAGACAGAGTAAGGTAAACTAACTTTTGATGATGAGCACATACTTAAGCATCTCAGATAGTATGTAAGTAATGTATTAGTGGAATAAATTTCCTGTGTTTTCACTTACCTTTTTAATCAAAAATATCACCTTGAACTATATTAGTAAATTGATGATATTCTTGATTAAAAAGTTAAATGGAAACACAAGAAATCTAGTAGCAAAGTGAGGAAGAAAGTATGTAAATTATTCTCTACACACAAACATTATATATATGTTTTCATACTTTAATACTAATATGTCATACTGCGTAACATTTCAAAAAAACTAAAAGATGAATATATTACTATCAATGTAAACGGTCCGTATTATTTTTAAAACTAACACTGGTTTTTACCTATCCTATTTATGTAAAAATGTTTAAATAAATACTGCACAAAAATGATCTAACCTGATCGCGAATATAAACTCCGTATACTGTTGAAAATCCTTCAATAAACCAAAGATCAGACTGTCTAAACGGAACTAACCAATCACTAAACATTTCTTGTATCACAGTACGTGCTACCGAACATGTTGCTTTTCTTTTTTTTATAATGGAATCTACTTCTCTGTCGTATATAATGTTACCTTCACTAAAAATAAAAATAATTGTTACTGCCAGTACAATTTTCTAAGTGTGTACAGAGTTATAGTGTAGAAACTCGTTTTTGTATTGAGTTATGCATCTTACCTCAAGAAAACCATCCTAGGAATTACTATATTTTCGTAATGAGTTACGGTTATTGGAAGTAGTACGTAATAAACATATGATTGTGGTATGACATTATACCACATGCTTCTGAGACGTCTGACGATATCAAGTATAAGAGTTCGTGCATAGAATGTGCTATCTTTTAAGACGCTTTCAATAATAACGTTATCCTTTTTTAAGGTAGTTGTCTTATATACACTTGGTATGACAATTAATGCAACCGAATGCGTAGATATTAAAAATGTGGTAGAAAATACTTTATAAAGCGTACTTTCAAACGTTTCAGGTATATTTATTAGAGCTGTACCTCTGTTCGTATGTTTAATTCGAATGGTAAAGTGAGCCTTGGTAGCTGTATTTTCCCAGTATGGAAATATCCATTCAGTAGGAATACGCGATAAAAACAGAAATCTAATAAACACAAATTTAGAAATACTAATAACACAACAATACGGCAATGAAGTATTACAGTAGATAAATATATTACGTTACATAAAATAATAAGTTATTATTAAAATTATAATAATCATATTTTTTTACAAAAACAACCAGAACAAATATAGTACTAGAAAAATACAATTCTGGTTAGTAAATCACAATGCTGTTTACAAAACTATATAATATTAGTAAATGTATTTAGTAAAAGTCTTTATATTATATTAGTATATATAAATTATAGAATAAATTTAGGAATTGAATTAGATAAGGTAAGACCTAGTAATATCATATATTGTAAAACAAAGTTTGGTGAAATATTTAAAATTAAAAATATCTGGTGACTAAAATATTTTGATAATATAGAAATAGATGTAGTTTAAATATGAAATTGTATAATGTTTGCAGCAGTATAAATATGTTACTATGCAATAGATTTTTATGCACTTACTCGTTTGGTACACTTTGGTTCATGTCTATAAAAACCATCGCAATTTCTTTTAAGGTACAGTTATACATTGAATTTATCACGTATTTTCCAGATTGTATAGGTTCTTTTTCCTTTCGTTCCGCACGACATGCAGGGCCTCTGCACTGTTTGGGGAAATTAATATCTACATTTGTGAATCGATTTTTGGTAGTAGTTGACTGTGATATAGTGACTTCCGAATGTGGTATAGTAATATCGAGCTTTGCAGTTTTAATATTTAAGTNTTGTATATTACAATAACGTCCAATTTGTAATTTGATGTATTGCTGTTCGCATAACACATTTAGTACAACAGTGGAATTGACAAAAAGAGTAGTTTTTTGTATTTCTAAGAACATAGTATAATTTATCGGGTGTACACACTGCGATGTCTGAGACAAATTCTCATCAATAGAAGTAGCTAATCCGATAAGAGATATTGAGTATAGTGTTCCAAAGAGTATAAGCATTTGCGTAATGCGTGCCTACAAAGTTATTTTGTTTGTTAAATGAGAAATACAGACACACATTAATACAAAAGTAATACGCAAAATATTATAAAACACCGAACGTTTGCAATATCAAATGCACAAACAGCAATCACAGATGTGTAACCATTATGAGTATGTTTATCAGAAAAGATGTTTTTTATTTCTCGCACACACACACATTACAACACGTATCACGGATGTGGTTTTACCAATCGACATACGAAGAGACGAATAAGAAAACAAAGTACAGTTTTACTGTATACTACATGTGTTCGATAATATTTGAGATTTTTGGAACAAAATTAAATTCAAGAAACTCGTTTAAGGTAGTTCTATCACGAGACAAAAGTTTTGACATAAATTCTAATTTTTTATATAATATTATCCGGACCAATCTTCATTTTTTTAAAACAAAAGAACAATTATTTACCGACTAATTTAATGAAACAATTTAAGGTGAACAGACATATAAAACATTGACACATATAGTATACGCAAATTCTTTGTGTTCGTGTATCTAACTTATAGACTTGAGATCTTTTTTAAAAACTACTAAATATATTTTCAATTTGTTTAATAAGTAGACATTGAAAAAACTAACAACGTTACCGACCATTTTGATTTAATAAAATGATCCAAATTGATAAATGACAAAATTGTAACCTGTACGTAGTATAGCCGCCATGTGTGGCAACGCCGCAATTATACTCGATGTAATGTAAAATATTTTTTACAACTAGTTTAATTTATTTCATCAATAATTATATTTTTAGTTATGCATAGTACGCGTTGGTTTCTTGTGCATTTTAATTTAAAACTTTTTTTAGCACTCACGAAATCCTACGTGATAAAACTACCTTAATTAGTTTTGAGCGCGTTTTGCATTGCATAATAAACTTATATTGCATAATAAACTTATGGTCCAATACTGACTGTCAGATATTTGCATACGAGTAGAAACGTTATATTTTATAACACTTGTACATTTTCAACAAATATAAGAATATATATATATACACACAGAAATAAGAACTTACCATCTTCTATACAGTGATATCCAATGCATTAAGATATAAATCTTGCAAGAAATATTATTACGAACTTCTAGCACAACGAGATCAAACCCGTAACGTTTGCGCGATCTTACCTCTTCGAGATATTCTCGAGAACTAAGAAACGATCGTTTCAGTGGAACAATATCTACGTGCCAGAAAGTAAACATCTGTGTTTGGGAAAACGACCTTATTTTTGTTCTCTTTTATGTACGTGTATGATGATAGAAGTAATGGTTTCATATATGTCTGTTTCACGGTTAAATATAAGAATATAATTTCACATACAGACTGTTTTATTTTATAATTAGATAGTTTACTTTGAAATCTACATTTGAAATAATGTTTTTTATTTACAAAACTTTGTATGAAATATTGTAAATAGGCAGATATTCCATTGATAGAAATGTATAGAATTTATTTACTAGATAAATATGCAGAATTCGGAACTGCATTCGAAATCGCTATAATCCAGATTTTCTTTTTTCCGTTTTACGCAAGAGTTCGCGGTAACTGGCTTGATGTCACGTTTATTTCGAGCGTTATATTTTTTGTTAGCCTTTCTCTGAAAAATATGTTGTACGACTTTGTCGGAGCCTGACGAAAGTAGAGACACGACATAAGCATTTAATCGAGATGCAAAAAAAGTGTTGACAACGAGACGCATAGTTTCCGCACAAACATCCGAATGGCTCGTATCGGCCTTATTTATTTCCTGTTTATATTTGTTGTTTTAATTTTAAGCGTAAAACTAACATACAAAATAAAAAACTATAACATGAAAGAATAGTACAATAACTCGTGAAAAATGTATTTCAAACGAAATTAAACTCTTTTGTTAGCGCCTATTTTAGTATAAAATATACTTAAAGTAAGTAGGATAAATCCTCAAAACAAGAATACAATTTTTCCGGTGTAGTCACCCTTGTGTACAAAAACGTATAAAATAACATTTGTGCGACAAAACGTACAATTTCCAACGAATCAGTAAGTATTTTTGTTTTTTTCATTTTATCAGAACGTATCGAAAAAAAATATTTTAACTAAAATATTTAAATATTACATGATAAATAAAATGACGTGTTTTCATACACCGAAAAAATTATATTCTTGTAAGTAGATTTTATACTTAAACAATCTTCTTAAAGATTTTAGATAATATTCTTCTGAAATTAAGAATATATTCTTTATTTAAGATATATTATATATATATTATATTCTATATAATATAATATATAATATAGTCTTTTTCGATAGTGAGATATACTAGTTTATGTTTTTCTATAGAGGCTTTTTATATTCTAATCAGTATATATTCTTATCAATATTACTATTTAGAGAATTTTCCTCTTAAAATAAGAAACTCTTGTTGGCGCCTATTTTAGTATAAAATATATTTAAAGTAAGTGGGATAAATCCTCAAAACAAGAATACAATTTTTTTGGTGTAACCTTATCAAAAGATTATAGAAACTCAGATTTGAATAGTTTTTAACATTAACATTAATTTTTATTTGTTTCAGTCTCGTAAAATATTACGTTATGGAGTTGGCGTAAATCTAACACATAAAAACGTTACAAAAATAATAACATATTGGCATAAATTAATTTGGTATTAATTTTATACCGAAGTAAAAAATAGTCGAAATAGGGTAACATGAGAAATTTTAACACGCACGAGTTTTTACTGTATGTAAAAAGACGAAATATAATATATATATATCATATCAACAATACTTCAACATTTTAGAAATTAATCATTGGACCTTATGATATATTTCTTTTATCTGAAAAAATAAAAAAAAAAACGACAAGAAAACATCGCGCGATAGTCCATGTAACCGCCTCTTCGTAGTAGAAGTTATCCCTGTTGCGCAACATATAAACGCTACGGCAAAGTAGCAAAAGCGACTGCCAAGAAAATCGCCAAGTTCTTCCAGTTTTCTCTGAAAATCGTCGAATTGTGGATATTTGTGGACACCATATATTCGACGCGCATCTACGATTTATTTTAGTGTTTTTTTTTTTTTTTTTTAAGTACGATTTATTTCGCACTATAATAAATTCGTACTTGTTACCGCGCGGTTTTAATAATATTCGTCTATTTTCCAATGTGTCTGTGATCTTCGATCGGATTTTTGGCGCGATATACAGGGTGTCCCAGAATTGGTTTAACATCTCTTGTAGGCAGGTAGAAGGAATAAAACTGAGGTGAAAAGTCATATACCATTTTGCTAGATTCGCAATAGTTACTGAGATTTTAAGTAACAAAGATTCGCGAATGAGCATGCATCGGGCTGTCTTACGCGCGTAAGACTGCCCGCCGCGTTTTGCGCGCTAACGGTGTTACCCATAGCGACATATGGAAGGAGCTAATATAACAGCATATACTATATAACATATACATATGTAGAAACAAAATTATATTTCATATTCTTGTGGAGAAAATATTATATATCTTGTTTGTCGTATCTTTGTCGTATCTTTGTCGTGTCTCTGTATTAACGGCGAATCTTTCATAATAAACTTGTATATTTACGCGACAGTAGAGGTGACAAATATTATTTGTCCTCACCTCTACTATATTCGTTGATTATCGATTACGACTCAACCGACAGATTCGAAATGAAAAACAGAGTCGAAGTAAAAGGTATAAAGCCGAGAGACACCAGAAGATCAGAATCCGCCGAAAACATAAGACGCCCGAAGATTTTTGCGTGCTCTGACTTAGTAGCCTAGAGTGTATAAGTTTGTTTTTCTTTTATTTATTGCCTTCGTATAATTAAACAGACGTTATAATTATTTATTAAATTAATTATTTATTTATTTATTTAATCCGAACATCATATCCTACAAATAATTGGGGGCTCGTCCGGGATAGACGCGAGTTATCGGTGAGTTAATCGAGAGAGAGATATACGCGAGTCGAGTGGAGAGACGTGAGTTGTGCGAGTTGTGTCGATGCAGTGAGTATATGCACGTGTTGTGAGAAGACAGTCGCAAGGTCGTGTGCGAGCGAGAGAGAAGACGAACGGCGATAGGCGATACGAGCATTGTGAGTCGCGAATTGAGAGCTATTGTGAGGAAAGAGTTAAAGAAAGAATGATAATACAAGAATGTCTTGCGAGAGAAGCTTGAGTGACTTTACGGTGAGTGGCCTCAAGGACATTTTACGAGAGTTGAAAGCATCGACAGTAGGCGTGAAGGCCGAATTGATTTCGAGAATCTTAGAGATAGATCCGACGGGTGATCGGACGTCACACGTATTGACGAAGAGAAACGAAAGACAAAATGAGAGCAGTGCGAGCGTAAATTTTCGGGAGGCGGATGAAGAGTCAACTCTTCTTCGGCGAGAGATGGAGGTGTATCGGCGAGAAAAGGAGTTGCTAGAGCGAGAGTTGCAATTAGCTCGCCGAGAAATAGATCTAATGAGAATGACGCAGAATGCGAGGACAAATGGACATGATTTTGGAGCGGTGAGCCCATCGGTATCGCATGCATCTGTTGGACGGCCAAGTCTGAACATCGTCGCTGATTCTTTGAGTCATTTCGATGGCAGCAACAATCTATACAAAGCCTGGAAGAAACGAGTTAAGTCGCTCAGAAATGCCTACGAGCTGACAGATGATTTGACCAGACTCATGATAGGCGCATGCCTGAAAGGAAAAGCACAGGAATGGTTCCATTCGGATCCTAGTTACTCGGACTTGCCAGTGGACGAACTCCTGAACGAGATGAGGGCCATGTTCTTCCACGAACCCAGCAGAATTCAGACGAGAAAGCAGTTTGAGCAACGCATGTGGCAAAGAGGTGAAACATTTTGTGAATACCTACATCAAAAAGTGATATTAGGAAACCGAGTCAAAATCGAAGAAGCAGAGATGATCGAGTATATCATTGAGGGGATACCGGAGCCTGCCCTGAGAGACCAGGCGCGGATCCAGCGTCTCAGGACGAAATCGCCGCTGTTGGAGGCGTTTGAGAAGGTGACCTTGCGCCCGAGAAATCTATTCAGCCGTGATCAAGATGCGAGAGGGCAGCGAAACAGCGTAAACGAAAAGCGAAACGTAGCTCAGGTAAAGCGTTGTCATAATTGTGGCGTACAGGGACACTTAGCGATGGAATGTCCTTCAAAATCGAGAGGCGCGAAATGTTTTGGTTGCGGGGAGTTCGGGCATATCGCGGCGAAGTGCCTAAAAAACAAGAACGAGGTAAGGGAAGTAGGTGAAGTCTCAAAGTCGAGTCACAACAGCAAATATTGTAAAGACGTAAAAATTCGAGGTAAAAAAATAGTAGCCTTAATTGACACTGGTAGCGACTTATCGCTGATGCGCGAGAATGAATACCGACGGTTACAGTTTCCCGAAATGACTCAGCAGGAGATTGTGTTTCGCAGAGTAGGCTCGGAATATTATAAAACGTTAGGTAAAATCGACGTTGAGATCGAAATTGATGGTGAATATTTTACCATCTCAATATTTGTAGTGCCGAGTAGCGTGACACAACACGCGCTGCTTATTGGAACGAATTTCCTGAATAAAATAGAGTTAAATATCCGAGAGGGAAGAATCTCTATTAAAAAACCGCGTGCAGGACTTGAGACGTCGGGAGAGATTCCTGAGATATTTAATATTGAGACCATAGAGAAACCGAAGCCTCAGGATGATAAATATCGCGCGATAAACAACATACACAGCAAACAGTCTAGATCTAGTGTCAAAGAAATTGTAGAACAGTATTGTCCGCAAGGAATTAAAAAGATAGGAGTTAAGTTAAGCCTAATTTTAAAACATGACGATCCGGTATGTGACAGACCGCGTAGATTAGCGCCGTGTGACAAGCGTCTCGTTGACGAACATATTTATGACTGGCTTAGAAGAGACATTGTAAAACCGAGTACATCGGAATATGCTAGTCCGGTGATTCTCGAAAAAAAAAAGAACGGCCGAACTCGACTTTGTGTTGACTATAGAAAACTGAATAGGAAAATCGTGAAGGATCGATATCCGTTACCGTTAATCGAAAACGTAATAAGCGATTTGCAGGAAAAGCGAGCGTTGCTGCGAGAACAAGCAAAAACGGCGATCGAAAAAATTCAGCGAGAAAACAAAAGAACCTACGATCGTAAGCGAAAGAATGCTAATGTGTATAAATTGGGAGATTGGGTAGCAATTAAGCGAACGCAAGCCGCTCCAGGTAAAAAATTTTGCTCTAAATTCTTAGGACCATATGAAATAATAAAAGTATTGCGAGGCGATCGATTTGTCGTTGCGAAAATCGGCGAACACGAAGGGCCACGCACCACGAGTACGTCGGCCGATAACATGAAACGATGGCTATTGCCTAATAATGTAATTAGCGATGTTTATAGCGACAATTCCAATGTCGAGAATAATGAATCTAGCGCATCGGAGGCCGATGATTAATCAGAATGGCCGAGTGTAGGAACAAAATTATATTTTATATTCTTGTGGAGAAAATATTATATATCTTGTTTGTCGTATCTTTGTCGTGTCTCTGTATTAACGGCGAATCTTTCATAATAAACTTGTATATTTACGCGACAGTAGAGGTGGCAAATATTATTTGTCCTCACCTCTACTATATTCGTTGATTATCGATTACGACTCAACCGACAGATTCGAAATGAAAAACAGAGTCGAAGTAAAAGGTATAAAGTCGAGAGACAACAGAAGATCAGAATCCGCCGAAAACATAAGACGCCCAAAGATTTTTGCGTGCTCTGACTTACAATTAGTAGCCTAGAGTGTATAAGTTTGTTTTTCTTTTATTTATTGCCTTCGTATAATTAAACAGACATTATAATTATTTATTAAATTAATTATTTATTTATTTATTTAATCCAAACATCATATCCTACATTTTAGTGTTTTTTTTTTTTTAAGTACGATTTATTTCGCACTATAATAAATTCGTACTTGTTACCGCGCGGTTTTAATAATATTCGTCTATGTTTGATATTTGATGCTTTCGCGGTGTGTAGTATTAACATACAAAAATGTTTTTTCGGGTTTGAACCGCGATACTATATCAGGCCTGATATAGTATCAGGCTGATACTATATCAGGCTGCTCTTCAAACCCTGATGAAGTGAGCTGTAATGTTCACGAAACGTCGGTATAAAAATGACACTAACGCGGTTCAAACCCGAAAAAACATCTTTGTATGTTAATATTCGTCTATTTTTCAATGTGTCTGTAATCTTCGATCGGATTTTCGGCGCTATATACTATATTCAATCTCATACGCGCTCGGCCGCAACGTAAATCGATGATCGACAAAACCACAAACGCGCGTTACACGCGCGTTTGCGTACGTGCGTGACGCTTGCAATTCGCGATTCTCGATCAATTCTCGCGCGTGATGATTGAAGAAATAATTTTCTTTCACAAGTATATAACGCGCAGATTGTATTCGCCGATTGAATAAATTTCATTCATTCAATAAGAAGATTTCCGAATCATTTTCAATGCGTCACAAACCAAAGTCACCGTTTAACATTCGGCTATCGGAAATATTTCTGAGAAAGATATCAAATTGTTCGTTAAGAGAATTCGTCTTGTGTGGGTGTGTGTGTGTGTTTCATTCACACGTATTTTTTATCGACGCGTCGCTTCGAGAAGAAAAATAACGAGACATCATTCTTAAATAATGAGAATTAATTTAAAAACAAAAAAAACAAAACAAATTGCTCTACTTTCTCCTATTTTAACATTCTATTTTTTAAGTTTAGAAAATGTAAAAAGATTTGCTTTCTTGACCCTGGCTAGACCAGAATTTCCCCCCGTTTAAAGAAACGGAGCGCTTTTTTAATATATTTAATCCATTGATCAATTTGTTATTTAAATTATAAAAAAATAAATAAATAAAAAAAAAGTTTCAAATATTTGAAAATGAAAGACCTACACAAAACTTTTTCCCGTGCCCGCGATAACGGTGACAGAAAGTCGGTTAATCATTCGAGTCGACACGACGTCTAGCGGTATCATTTCCATTAGATTAGATTACACCGCTTTCTACCAGATTTGTCGTCGCGGTATCGGTAACCAATAACCAAAAAAAAGTAAACAACGCAATACCGATCTTTCTCAAGTAATATGTGGTTTGATAATCCGTAAATCCGGTTGTTTTTTTTTTATTTGGAATCACAGAAAGTTTTTTATGATCATTGCGCCACACGCACAATCACCCTCTCTCACGTTTTTTTCTTTCCCTTTACTGAACTTCGTGCTTTCGGCCGCGCGTGTCGCAAGAAACATCGTATGACCCAAGAGAGAAGACCGCGACTTCTTTACCCGCTTCTCTCTCTTCCCGCGCGCAACTCACTGATTATACTCCGCAAAGCGTACGTTATTGCGTCATTTTTTTATCACGCGCAATATATACTTCGCCATCCTTCGCCGAAAACTTCATCCGAAACCGATTTGGATTGTCGCTGATTAACGTTTGTTTTTTTCGCGACCTTATCAATATCTCTATATGGCGAAGAAGAAAGCGGAGCAAGACGGCGGAAAAAAAACGGAGAGACAACTGCATGCAATCGCGGAATAGAACAAACCAAAAAAAAGCAAAAATTAAACCTCGCAAGCCCTTCGAGACAAAAAAACGATCGCGCGATCGCAAGACGCGCTTCTCGTTGATCGCGTGCGCGCGCGCATTATTTATTATCGTCGCGCTCTTCTGTACACGAGCTTCATTGCTTGGCGCGCGGTGACACACATGCGTCTCGAATGCGTTTTGCAATTTATCATCTCGTTGATCGCGCGAAATCGGAAACGGCGCCGCGTTTTTATTGCCGCGCGTGACACGCCGTAAACGTACGTGTCGCGCGCGGCGCCGTCGAATGCAGCGGGGCGCAAGATTCCATCGCGATTGGCTAAGAGACCGACGACGGGCCTTCCGGCGGACGAGCCCCAGTGGGAACATGCGACCTGCACCGTGTGTAGTATTAAAAGTAATCCAGGTTCGAATTAAGTTGGAAAAACACGTGGGTGACGGGAACATTTTCCCCTGATCGGTGACGATCGGCGCACAGATACAAACGAATTGTTCGCGACGGCGAAGCCGAACTACGTTGCTTTACATCCAACCACGAAGGCACGTCCGAGAGCGTGACCCTGATGACGAGTGTACACGAGCGCACTTGCGCTGTCGATTGGATCAATTAAAAGAATGGGGAAAAATTCATGTCAACGATGAAAAAATTTGTTTGTGCTCGGTGTTGTTGCACTAGACACACATGGGGAATATCGGGGTTCGTTATTAACGCTTGAAAAATATCTTAATGAGACACGACGGAAATAACGACGATATTGTTTCAATGTCACATTGTTGCAAATATATTTCTCCGCGGAAACTCGCGCCGGGGAAAAGGGTTTTTTATTTATTTATTTCCACGGTGAGAAACGCGCCGGCCTACTTTTTTCATCGTTTTCTTTATTTCGTATTGTGTGTGCGTTCGAGATTCTTTTGTTTCTTCCGTTTTTAGACTTTTCTAAGATTTCCTTTTTGCACGTCTGGATTTGGTTCGCCGCGAGATCGGAGCGTTTTCCCAGCGGAGACCGGGCCGTTGCTTTCGGGGCCAAAAAATTTCACGCTCTCTCTCTCTCTCTCTCTCTTCTCGATGTGTTCAGTCACTCGATCTTTAGCTTTTCCCCCTCTGTGTGTTCGTCGTTCTCTCTGCCTAAATCTCCCCTTCTCCCTTTCTTCAAGATACCGGGGACAGATACTCACCCACCGCTAAGTCTTATATAAGCATCCTCAGTTCTATACGAGAAGACAGTCTATGTATAAAATCTTCGAGAAGCACTCTCGGTGCGATGCTCGGTAATACACTCTTGTCCACACGTTTAATACGTCGGTAAAAGAGCAGTTTTATACGCATTTTCCAACACCAAGACGTACGTATCTCTCTGAGGAGCGCGCGCTATTCTCTGATTATAATTCGTCGAGAGGCAAAAGGGTTGGGAAGGTACATACGCGACTTTTCATCGAGGCTTCCTTTTAACGTTTTCAGACACACACACACACACACACACACTTAGCCGTGTGCAAAATCTTCATCCTCCAGACGCAACAATTCCCCGAGCACCTGTTGCTTTTCCGAACGGTAATTTTCTTTGAGGCGCGCGCGCTCATCCCGCGAACACACACCATCCCCTTCGCAAGACAATCGCAAAAAAGAATCTCACGCGAGGAAACGAAGGAACGATTTCCCCGGCAGAGAAATTTATTACGAAGCTGTTCAACAACATGAAGCTACTTCTCGTCCTCTTTGTCGTCCTCGCGACGTACTACTCGTCGCATCTCGACGCGGCGTCGATCAGCTCGGAGGTAAGAAAAAAAAAATTTTGGTCGAACGGTAAAAATTCGGTCAAACATATATAAATGGTTGAGATACGAGAGAGTCGGAGTTGAGTGGAACAAACTCGAGCGAAGTTTCCGAATTGAAAATTTTGCATAGAAACGGGAATCTCAGAACTTCCGAGACGAGGAGAAAAGACGGAATCGAGCGCTCCTTTAAGAAATCGGTTTCTTCGCGGTCACGGTTCGACGTTTTTATTTTTCTCCGTAAAAATTTAGCAGAAGCGTCAGAAAGAAACATATGTCTATCCTTGGCTCTCTCATGTCATCTATCCTTGTTTTGGTTTGATTCGGTCCCGAGAGATGGCGCCACCTACCCGATAGCGTAGCGGTTGAGTAGCAGCTGAGCGGACTTTTGCCAGCTGTTCAGCATCCTCTTAAGGGATTCAACGAGAATCGTGATTTTCTCGGAAACGCGGGATCGTAAACTATTCTCTTGACCGCGACTCTTTCATAAAAAGCGCGCGATTCAATATATATATATACGTATAAAAACAAATCATGGGCAACACCTGCGTGTTAAGCGAAACAAACGGAGATGTATACGTGCTCTTTGAAATCTCGTCTTACCGGATAAAACGCTAACACGCACTTTTTGCAAATGTAACAAACACAAAAAAACAATTCGCATGTACGTACGTGCTGCGTCGAACAAAACAACAAGTTAATTTTAAAAGCGAGACTCGGACTCTATCGCGTTTACGCTTGCGTGTGCAGGAATCGCGAAAAAAAATCGCGTTTTATTACGCAAATCGGCATCGAGACTGCGCTTTGATTGAGAGCGCATTTATTTTGATGAGTCAAGTTATTTTAATAACTTTTTATTTTTACTAAATATATGTATAACGATTTTATATATATATACTGTACGAAATCAGCAAAGCGGCGGCGCATCTAGGGTCTTTTCGATAGCGCGCTCTGCGTTGCGGTAACGACGGCGCTACTTTCCGAGCGACGGCGATCGACACGAAAATTACATGTAACGACCATGTGATTTACACGTGGTTGCCGAATGGCACAAGGATTCGGGAATGCTACAGAATCTTTGTTACCGGAGAATTACCGCCGGTTGCTCGAGTCTTGCGCAGTGTGCCCAGTTTTGACTCTCTTACAGCACGCTACAGCAAGTGGAGGGGATACGCACACAGGCAAGCAGCCGTGTACGTGTGCGCTCGACGCTTCGGCCGTCTTCGGGCGGTAGAAGAGAACAGAGATAT